>NC_084744.1:38594665-38632165 GCF_033978785.1 Entelurus aequoreus | reverse complement strand
CCCCCACCTCCCGGTATCGGAGGTCTCAAGGTTGGCAAGTATGCCCTCCTCGGACAATTTTTTCCACGGGTAAGTGCGCCGTGTATTTCTTGAATCTCCGGCTCTTAGCTTTGTATGGACTCTTTGATCGTTTACAAACTGAGTTCGGAGAGGAAGTGACGTCAGAAAGAACGCGCCACAGCCAGCTTCATAATGACATTCAGACTTGACTTCAATCAATAACGGAGCAGCATCTCCTCATCCGTGGCTCACTAGTGACCAGAACTCTCTAATAACTAAAGTTCCTTGGGTGAATTATGTAAACTCACTACAAATACCAAATAAAATTGCTTTGAGGTCAGTAAGCACAACCAGAACTATTCCGTACATTAGGCGCACTATAGGCGGTTATAAGGCGCACTGTTAAATTTTGAGAAAATTAAAGGATTTTACGTGCGCCTTATAGTCCGAAAAATACGGTATATTTTAGTTTAACTCCGAACTGTGCCACGTCTTTGAGTGGTGGTGGCCCACAATGGTTGTGAAAAACAGAAGCGATATTTTTGTGTCCCGTGAAAAACCGTCCGACCGGAACTCTCTAATAACTAAAGTTCCTTGGGTGAATAATGTAAACTCACTACACCGGTATGTTTTAGTGCTTTCATGGTGAGTTTACTGACAGATATAAGTAAGAACTTTACACTACTTTATATTAGAAATGGCAACAGCAGAAGATAAATGCCACATAAGAAGATAGAGAAAAAAAAGAAGAAAAACAGACACACGCACATTTTCAGGACTTATGCAGATCCCAAATACAGATCAGCAGGTACCAGAAGGTAAGAAACGTTGCTTTTGCATAATATTGCGTAACAAAACGGCAGGTAATATGTCTGCTAATAGGTGCCATTTTGCAGTCCTTATACACACACCATAGTAATACTTGTATGTTTAATGCGCCGACAATCCATCAAGCGGTGCAGCTGCACAGCTTACCAGAGCCATACTAAAACATTCTGACAGATTTTTAAGCGACGTGTGTAATGTTCTATAGTCTACTCTGTGATATGAGTTTTATGTTGCATTAATGAACCAAGTAAAATTCCTAGTTTGTGAACCCATTCTCAAACAATGGCAATATAAACTATTCTGATTCTGATTCTGATTCTGATACATTTTTGTTTATCTCCGAACTGTCTTTGATTGGTGGTGGCCCACAATGGATGTGAAAAACAGAAGTGATATTTTTGTTTCAGTTACGATTGCTTTTTGTCTGTAAAACAAACTATTAAAAGAGCTCAGGGCAGAGACGACACATAATGAAAACTGAACGACAGATATGTGACAACCATGTCATTCTGGAGCTGATTGCATCACAACTGTCTCCAGCATCACAGTCCTTAGGTGTGTGTATCAATCATTAACACTCCACCTCGTTTCCCAACTTGAGAATCTGGGAGTGACCACCAAGCTGAAGAAGCACTAAGTAACCTTTGTGCTAATTATTCATACTCTATATGTATTTTTGACCATTGTGAAGCAATGACCACATGTATTTAAGGCACACACATTGGTGGCAACAAGCAATATATTTAGCAGCTGCTTGTCCTATGACATAATCCCGGCTGACACTCAAGCTCGACACCAGACGACACCAAGGACACTCGAAAGGAGCCTAAAAATAAATGTCTCAAGTGACAAAAGAAGAAGCTTCATGTCCTACATTCAGTCAACAGTGATGGAATGTACTGTACACTATGTGAAAACAAATGCAGCAGGCAATATACAACAATGGTTTATGGCAAGTTGTAACCCAAAAGCAGTGAAGTTGTCACGTTGTGTAAATGCTAAATAAAAAGAGAATACAATGATTTGCAAATCCTTTTCAACTTATATTCAATTGAATGGACTGCAAAGACAAGATACTTCATGTTCACACTGAGAAACTTACTTTTTTTTGGCAAATAATCATGAACTTAGAATTGAATGGCAGCAACACATTGCAAAAAAGGTGTTCGGTATCTGGTACCTACTTCTACTACCCGGTTAGCCAGCATTTCAGGAATACGCATTTATGTCATGTATTTCAATTAAATCTAGGCATTAGTTAGTGAGTAAATTAGTAAGTAAGTATGTAAATAAATGAGTTAGTTCGTTTGTACAAGACCTTATGTTTACGCTTCTGTTTATGTGTGTATGCTATCAGTCCTGGAGCAACAAGACAGTGAGTTATTGGCAAGAGTGTTCACTCCGTTTCTTTCATTGCGCCACATATAAAAATAAAAATGTTCCCGACGGATTTGATCTAACTTTCAGGAAATGTCTGAACCGATATAAGGAACAAGTTGGTGCTGATCCAGATAATTTCTACTACTAATTTCTACAGCCCCACTTCCACTCACACAGATAAAGACTGTGGATGACTGACAAGAAGGTTCGCTTAGTTTCTTTCATTCCACTCCAGATAGCTCAAAAAGTATGGGCTCATTTTGAATACATTTTTAGGAAAAAGTCAAAATTATCAAAAAGGTTTGTAGTTATTTATTATTTGTAGCTATCACATTTGAGGTTACGTGGCAATAAACAAAAATAAAAACACATGCTAAGTTAGTTTACCCTTTTGCTGTGCCTTTAGCGCTTTTATCTGATTGCCATTTGATTCAGAAGGGTCTAATTCGACTATCGATCTTGCAGTGGAATTGTCTGATATTATTGGAGACTGCACGGGCCGGGACAGACCGACTCACGACTTTTACTTCCTCCATTTGGTCAAGTTTGATGTCTTCTTAGTGCTGCGCCACAGCAGAGAACCTCACCAACTGTGGTTTAGTTTTTTTTAAGATGAAAAAGTCACAAACCAGATCTTTGTTTTGTTCACTTTGAATAAACGACTATACAGTATTCATTCTAGAAATATATGTAATTAACTTGGAATAGTCACATATGAATGTTGGCGCACATCCATGTGACGTTACTGACATCTAGTGAGCTGTCAGTATACACGACTACTTATCATCATCTGTTTATTATTCCTCTTTTAACAGATCAGCTCAGATAACCAATCTACTGTTGCTGTGCATCGACTAACATTTTGTACTTGAGCATTGTGAACACACCATTATACCCCCTTGAAGTATAATGCAATATACAGTACATCCTGCTGATATACTCTATACCAGGTCTGAGCAATTATTTTGACTCTGGGGCCAAATTTAGAGAAACTAATTCGTCTGGGGGCCGGTATATCTATTTTTAGGAACACTAATACAAAACCTCACAATAATGTCTGATTGAAAGCTAAAAACGTTATGACAGATCACCTTGAAAATGGAATGGAATTTTAAATTTTTTTACTGAATGAGACACCCAGAATGTACATGAAAATAAAGAATGTGGGATTTACAATATTAACTATGAAGGATAAAACATTGAATATTGACAACATATGAACGTCACACATATTTTACAATCAAGTGAAACACAACAAAAATGCAACAAACACACAAAAATATGAATGCAAAGGGTAAAAATAAACCCAGCTACAATCTGATATATGTGATATATCACTAAGCTTTAGAACTTTGTTGTAAAAATCTCCTTCCCTGCCACTCACATTTCAGACTCTGGAAACACTCTGTGGAAAAACTCATTAGATGACAATATTAACTAATTAGATGACCATAGTAACTAATTAGATGACCACAGTAACACCATAGTAACTAATTGGTTGAACATTGTAACTAATTAGATGACCACAGTAACACCATAGTAACTAATTAGTTGACCATAGTAACTAATTAGATGACCACAGTAACACCATAGTAACTACAAATGTTTGTAATTAGATGACCATAGTAACTAATTAGATGACCATAGTAACTAATTAGATGACCACAGTAACACCATAGTAACTAATTAGTTGACCATAGTAACTAATTAGATGACCACAGTAACACCATAGTAACTACAAATGTTTGTAATTAGATGACCATAGTAACTAATTAGATGACCATAGTAACTAATTACATGACCACAGTAACACCATAGTAACTAATTAGTTGACCATAGTAACTAATTAGATGACCACAGTAACACCGTAGTAACTACAAATGTTTGTAATTAGATGACCACATTAACTAATTAGATGACCATAGTAAGTAATTAGATGACCATAGTAACTAATTAGATGACCATAGTAACTAATTAGATTACAATAGTAACTAATTAGTTTACAATAGTAACTTATTAGATGACCATAGTTACTAATTAGATGACCATAGTAACTCATTAGATGACCATAGTAACTAATTATATGACCATTGTAACTCATTAGATGACCATAGTAACTAATTATATGACCATTGTAACTCATTAGATGACCATAGTAACTAGTATATGATGCAGATTCCAAGCATTGAAAGACTTAGTGTAGTTGAAGACTTACGGTCATTAGAAAACATCACTGCACATCATAATGGCAGCTACACTTTACATCTTAAACATCTAAAAAAATGATTTGGCAATGTCCAGCGGGCCAGATTGAAAAGTTTAACGGGCCGCATGTGGCCCCTGGACCTTCATTTGTCCAGGTCTGCACCATACTGTATATCAACTTTCATGTTTGTTTTTTTAATGTATTTGCCTTTTTTTTTACCTTAGTCAAATGCATTACATTACATTGTCTATAACTGACACATTTTTCTCTAAACATAGTAACTACCAGGGGACTACCACTGCTTTATTTTCCCTAAAATTGTTTATTAGTCGCGAGCATCCATGATGCAAACTGTGTCATGCTTCATTTATCTCTGCTGCCATTAGAGGGCATATTTAATCATAGGTCACACAAGCTGCAAACCCACTGGTGGCATATAAATTAATTATTAACAGAGTCAGGCCACTGGGAGCCAAGTTTTAATTCATGTTTTTATTAATGCTGGATTAGCATGGAGCATTTACTTGGAGGGAAGACAATATTTCTATTTTCTCATGTTGATTTGAGCCAATGTTCCATTTTGAATAAAACTCATTATACCTGTTGGATGGATGATACTTCCTGATATAACGTATTCAAATATTATTATATATATTATATTACAATATGGGCAACCAATTGTATGCATATGCACCTATAGCCCATATTTATTACCGTATTAGCAATATTCCTCTTTGTAACACAATATATCATACTATATACACTATATTGCCAAAAGTATTTGGCCACCTGCCTTTAGTCACATATGAACTTGAAGTGCCATCCCATGGAATTGTCCAAAATGTTTTGGTATCCTGGAGCATTCAAAGTTCCTTTTACTGGAACTAAGGGGCCAAGCCAAACTCCTGAAAAAACAACCCCACACCATAATTTCTCCTCCACCAAATGTCACACTCGGCACAATGCAGTCCGAAATGTAGCGTTCTCCTGGCAACCTCCAAACCCAGACTGGTCCATCAGATTGCCAGATGGAAAAGCGTGATTCATCACTCCAGAGAAGGCGTTTCCACTGCTCTAGAGTCCAGTGGCGACGTGCTTTACACCACTGCATCCCACGCTTTGCATTGGACTTGGTGATGCATGACTTAGATGCAGCTGCTTGGCCATGGAAACCCATTCCATGAAGCTCTCTGCGTACTGTACGTGGGCTAATTGGACGGTCACATGAAGTTTGGAGCTCTGTAGCAACTGACTGTGCAGAAAGTCTTGGCACTATGCTGACCCCTCTCTGTCAGTTTACGTGGCCTACCACTTGGTGGCTGACTTGCTGTTGTTCCCAAATTCTTCACTTTTCTTATAATAAAGTTGACTTTGGAATATTTAGGAGTGAGGACATTTCCCGACTGTATTTGTTGCACAGGTGGCATCCTATGACAGTTCCACGCTGGAAATCACTGAGCGCGGCCCATTCTTTCACAAATGCTTGATTTGATACACCTGTGATTAGTGATTAGGACACCTGATTCTCATCATTTGGATGGGTGGCCAAATACTTTTGGCAATATAGTGTATGTTTATTATTATATTAACAAAAGCAGCGTATTCTGTTACGTTGTGGACGCATTGCTGCGATGTTTGTGTTCTCTCGGAAGCAGAAGGACAAGCAGGAAAGTGTCAGGAGCAGCGTGCAGGTAGGAGTCTATCTTAATTCTCCAAGGCAAGCCAACACATTCAAAAACTCAGACACAAGTCAAGTGTGGAGCCCAAAAAAAAGATAGTCACCAGCGGCGAATAGCGAGAAAAAAGTCTTAAACAAGGAAAAATACACAAGCGAGAAAAAAGGAGAAGCAACATAAATGTGGCAAAGAGCAAGCATTGACCCAGCAACTTGTGCTGGGTGACTGAAAAATAAAAAAGGGAGTGATTAACCAAAACAGCTGGTGGGAACACTAATTACTAAACAACTGCAGTTGTGGAGAATTAGTGTCCATGGAAACCAAAAGTAAACAAAAGGAAAGAGGCCATAGCACGGAAACAGACTAGCAGGAAAAAAAGCCATCCATCCATCCATCCATCCATTTTCTACCGCTTGTCCCTTTTTTTTGGGGTGGCGGGGGGTGCTGGAGCCTATCTGTGAATTGTGTGAAGTGAATTATATTTATATAGCGCTTTTCTCTAGTGACTCAAAGCGCTTTACATAGTGAAACCCAATATCTAAGTTACATTTAAACCAGTGTGGGTGGCACTGGGAGCAGGTGGGTAAAGTGTCTTGCCCAAGGACACAACGGCAGTGACTAGAATGGCGGAAGCGGGGATCGAACCTGCAACCCTCAAGTTGCTGGCACGGCCACTCTACCAACCGAGCTATACCGCCCCATCTCAGCTGCATTTGGGCGGAAGGCGGGGTACACCCTGGACAAGTCACCACCTCATCACAAGGCCAACACAGATGTACAACATTCACACACTAGGGCCAATCCCCAAAACATCAATCAAGCCATGACCCAGGCAACGGAGCATGACAGTACCCCAGCAGTAAAAGTTTGTATTTCTTATGAATAGTTATTTTTGTTATGTCATTTCCAGCCAGACGGTACCAATTTCAACCAATTGAAATTCACTCTGACTCCAAATGTGCAGTTGTGAATATGTTTTTGGAATAATGAGACTTTTGAATGAAGTGTGCCATCTAGTGGCCCAAGCTAGTTAATAAAGTATTTTTAATGCATTGTCAAAAAAAAAACCATGCAATGACATTGAGGTGTCACTAATTCCCTCCAATGAAATGATTTTCCCACCTTTTCACATCGCTCAGCATCCAGTTGAGCACACACAGATCTGCATGGACACAGCTAGCAACTCACAGGCTGGACTGAAGTGGATCTCAGCCTCCGCTCCTGTTTCTCTCACAAAACCAAAGTAGAAATCTGAATACAAATGGTTTAATACCTCTGCTGTCACAGTTTCTGTAACAGAGCACAGGCCGTGTTCACGTAGAGATGACAAACACGCCAATCCTTGATGCTGATGTGCTTCACGGCCCATTTGACATTCACACTGATTCTACAAACCCAGCCATCATTTACTGTTGTGTGCCAGCTCCTTTCTTAGCGTCGTCATGGCTACGCCGTCGTTTCCACCCCTGCTGGAATAGGACATGACTCACACCAACTACTATTCATCCTGTCACGTGTCCCGCCAGTCATTCATGTTAGTCATGCAAATATTAGATGTTTATGGCAGGTCAGTATCCCACTCATACATCATCACTTGCACTAAATAGCCACCATCACTATGTCAACAAAAAGTCAGTTTGAGCACATTTTATGATATCTTCTCAAATGACAATCATTTAGAAATGAAACTTGAACATACTTGAATATTGTCCAATTACATCGAGGCCAGGTGGTATATAAGAATATAATAATAATAATAATAATAATAATAATAATAATAATAATAATAATAATAATAATAATAATAATATACAAGTACAATTTTACTCCAATTTTGATCTTAAGTACATTTCTTGGATTAAACTTTTTTATTTTTTATTTTAAGGGGGTAAAAGGGTAAAAAAAATAAATCGCTGCATAAAATAAATACATATGTAATACATTTTAAGAGTGGACAGGATTTGATTGGTTGCAATGAATGGAATCAAGTATTTTTTTCTTCTTTCTTGACAGAGATTATTTTTAATATTATTGTTGTGTTCGAAATACAGTAACACCTCAATTTATGAGATTAATGTGACATAATTATTAATTCAAAACACTTGTATGTCAGACTGAAATTAATTTAAAACATTTTAATTGGTGCTTGCCCCCCTCAGAAAACAGCACAATTTTACCATGTAACATGCTTTTTCAAAACAAAAACATATTTAAAAAATAAACACTGCAATTGAATAATACAAGGCAGCACAGTGGGACAGGGATTTAGGGGTTAATTTGAGTCAACACGGGGAACCTTACCTGGCCCGGACACGGAAAGGATTGACAGATTGATGGCTCGGGAAGAAACAGGAGGCCCGAATGAAACATTTACATGATGACATCATTCCAAAAGGTCCCATCACATTTGTTTTCTTTTGTAAAAGTGGTGGGCTTGAGGTAAGCGATAAATACGACCTCACAATACGAAGGTCCTGAGTTCAATCCCGGGCTCGGGTTCTTTCTGTGTGGAGTTTGCATGTTTTCCCCATGACTGCGTGGGTTCCCTCCGGGTACTCCGGCTTCCTCCCACCTCCAAAGACATGCACCTGGGAATAGACCCCTCCCACCTCCAAAGACATGCACCTGGGGATAGGCCCCTCCCACCTCCAAAGACATGCACCTGGGGATAGGTTGATTGGCAACACTAAATGGTTCCTAGTGTGTGAATGTGAGCGTGAATGTTGTCTATCTGTGTTGGTCCTGTGATGAGGTGGTGACTTGTCCAGGGTGTACCCCACCTTCCGCCCAAATGCAGCTGAGATAGGCTCCTAGCACCCCCCCGCCCCCAAAAGGGACAAACGGTAAAAAATGGATGGATGGATGGATGAATAATACAATAGCATGTACTACTGACAACAACGGTAGTTTTATGAAGTAATGTAATAATAATGCAAAGCATTTACCTTCAAGATTAAACTCCGATGGCATCTCCTTGCTTTTTCATCAAACACACCATCAGCAGCTTTTCCATAATTTCATGCATACATATCCGTCATCTATATATTTTAGCATTCTTGCCTGGTATTCTGCTTCAGTACGGTGCAGTCTAGCAGCAATAGGCTCAAATTGTTTCTTCAAGTTGGCGACACCTCGATGATGTTTTTGATGAGTTCTTTATTCAACTCAATAAATCTCAGCACTGCCTTTCACATGCCCCTCTCTTCCTTCCCATGTTTGGAGTAACAAAGTTATTTCCATCTCGAGCTATAATCTAATGCCAGTGAGTGAGACCAGATGTTTAGAGCGGATCTTGTAAAGTTCACTGTGACTTTTACTGTAGCAACTAATAGCAGGGATGCTGGTAACTCCAATTTTAACTGTAACTTAAAGCTGAGATCCCAAAACACTCTTAAAGGCCTACTGAAACCCACTACTACCGACCACGCAGTCTGATAGTTTATATATCAATGATGAAATCTTAACATTGCAACACATGCCAATACGGCCGGGTTAACTTATAAAGTGCAATTTTAAATTTCCCGGGAAACTTCCGCTTGAAAACGTCTATGTATGAAGACGTTTGCGCGTGACGTCGATGGTTGAAGCGGAAGTATTCGGACACATTGTATCCCAATACAAACAGCTCTGTTTTCATTGCAAAATTCCACAATATTCTGGACATCTGTGTTGGTGAATCTTTTGCAATTTGTTTAATGAACAATGAAGACTGCAAAGAAGAAAGCTGTAGGTGGGATCGGTGTATTAGCGGCTGGCTGTAGCAACACAACCAGGAGGACTTTGAGATGGATAGCAGACGCGCTATCCGACGCTAGCCGCCGACCGCATCGATGATCGGGTGAAGTCCTTCGTCGCGCCGTCGATCGCTGGAACGCAGGTGAGCACGGGTGTTGATGAGCAGATGAGGGCTGGCGTAGGTGGAGCGCTAATGTTTTTATCATAGCTCTGACAAGGTCCCGTAGCTATGTTAGCTTCAATGGCGTCGTTAGCAACAGCATTGCTAGGCTTCGACAGGCGGCACAGCATTAACCGTGTGGTTACAGGTCCAGTGTTTGGTTCGGTGTCTCCTGATAGTAGTATTGTTGATCTTCTGTCTATCCTTCCAGTCAGGGGCTTATTTCTTTTGTTTCTATCTGCATTTAAGCATGATGCTATCACGTTAGCTCCGTAGCTAAAGTGCTTCACCGATGTATTGTGGTGGAGATAAAAGTCACTGTGAATGTCCATTTCGCGTTCTCGATTCTCATTTTCAAGAGAATAGTATCCGAGGTGGTTTAAAATACAAATCCGTGATCCACAATAAAAAATGTAGAAAGTGTGGAATCCAATGAACCCTTGTACCTAAGTTACGGTCAGAGCGAAAAAAGATACGTCCTGCACTGCACTTTAGTCCTTCACTCTCACGTTCCTCATCCACAAATCTTTCATCCTCGCTTCTCTGTCCGAATCGCTCTTGCTGCTGGTGGAAAGAAAAAACGGGGAAATGTGAGGAGCCTTTCAACCTGCGACGTCACGCTACTTCCGGTACAGGCAAAGCTTTTTTTTTATCAGCGACCAAAAGTTGCGAACTTTATCATCGATGTTCTCTACTAAATCCTTTCAGCAAAAATATGGGAATATCGCAAAATGATCAAGTATGACACATAGAATGGATCTGCTATCCCCGTTTAAATAAAAACATTTCATTTCAGTAGGCCTTTAAGTTGAGATACCACTGTATAATAAATTAACCATAAATAATAAAAAAAAATGTATTAAATGTAATTAAATGTATTTTACTACAATAATAAGCCCTATAATTTCACCATCAAATAACACATGCATTGTATGATATAATAACACCAACAATTGGGTATGTTATGTTTAGTTCTGTTTTTCCATACATTTTCCTGTCATGTTTAGTCAGGTGATCTTCAGCTGATTGCTTCAACAGCTGCTTGTCATTGATATTACCTAACAATGTACACTGTATAACTGGGAAAATGCAGCAGACAGTAATTTTCAGACATGAATCGATACGGTACCAATTTCCGGTACCTGGGAATTGACACCGATACTCAAGCACCATTTTCTGTACTTTTGTGTGTGTGTGTGTTGGGACGGCGTGGCGTGGTTGGGTGAGTGGCCCTGCCAGCAACCTGAGGGTTTCTGGTTCGATCCCCACCTACTACCAACCTCGTCATGCCTGTTGTGTCCTTGAGCAAGACACTTGACCCTTGCTCCTGATGGGTGGCGGTTAGGGCCTTGCATGGCAGCTCCCGCCATGAGTGTGTGAATGTGTGTGTGAATGGGTGAATGTGGAAATAGTGTCAAAGTGCTTTGAGTACCTTGAAGGTAGAAAAGCGCTATACAAGTATAACCCATTTACCATTCATGTGTTCATCAATGAAAGCTCATGTTTTGTTTAACATTTAACTGTTAATGATAACTGTGTAGTCCAGTTTATATATCTGGATGTCTTACACTTCTGAGTCTCATTTAAAAGTATTTGCAATTCGCTAATGCTAATCAGTGGAATGTCTATGGCAGAGCTGGGCAAATATTTTGACTCGGGGGCCAGATTGAGGTAAAAAAATGTGTTTGGGGGGGCCAATGTGTATAAATGATGTATACACATTTAGCTGTAAAAACCTGCTGTACAGTATGTGTGTTTGAGTCCCTTTTTTTCAGGAACACTAACACCAAAAGTGACAATGTCCCATAGAGTTGTAAAAAAGTTATGACAGACCACCTCAAAAATACGGAATGGAATTTTACAGTTTTTTACTGAATGGGACACCCAAAATGTACCATACCCATTTTTTATGGGTATGGTATTTTTTTATTTTTTTTTGTCATAAAAAAATACAATCATGTGTGCTTACGGACTGTATCCCTGCAGACTGTATTGATATATTGATATATATTGATATATAATGTAGGAACCAGAATATTAATAACAGAAAGAAACAACCCTTTTGTGCGAATGAGTGTAAATGGGGGAGGGAGGTTTTTTGGGTTGGTGCACTAATTGTAAGTGTATCGTGTGTTTTTTATGTTGATTTAATAAAAAATAAATACAAATAAAAGTTTTTGGTTTTTTTTAATTTCTTGTGCGGCCCGGTACCAATCGATCCACAGACCGGTGCCAGTTGATGGTCCCCAACCACCTGGTGGTTGGGGACCACTGAGCTAGCTGACTTCTGATTGGATAAAAGCTCTAACGTAAAAACAAGTAACACTGGAGCCTAGTAAGACATGAAGATAATATGATGAATACTTTATGGAAAGTAGATTACAATGAACTTTTATTAATCTATGGTCATGGTTTATGTTAGTCCAGCAGAGAAGGACTTGCTGGCCATAAGGCATACCACTGGCCTGTAAAAATACTGGATTTTATAACCATCCCGAGCAGAGTCAGTAGAGTGATCGCAGATTTAAATAAGTACTTACTCATTTGATGTAAAAAAAAACAACAAACAAACAAAAAAAAGAGAGCAAAAAAACCCCAGAGAGATGTTAGAAAATAATCTTTTAGGCGTATAATTGCTCCAGTTATCGACATAAAAGATGAGAGTTTGAATTGATGGTGACTAATTGCCTTTGTTAGATGGAGTGCTTGTTCATCTTGTGTAGTTTTTGCAAAGAAACACACAAAGACCAGTAAGTGTACTCACACGGAGGATTCTCGCTCCTCGGTCCAAACGTCAAATGTCCCTCCTTAAAATAATGTTTCCATTCCCAGTTGCTACTCGCTCATCCTGTTTGACTTCCCATGGAGGTATGCCAGTATCAGTGAGGATGATGGCCCCAGGAGGAAGACGTCACAGGTCACACAATAGCCTTAAAGTGGCACACGTAGTGGTCCTTTAAGTGAGCACCGTATTAGCAACATGAAAACATTAGCAACACAACGACGTTCAAGAGTCGGTGACAGTATTCGTTTTACAAACCTTTTTATGAGCGACTCTTTTATATAAAGTGTGGTGTTTGAAGACAGTGGGCGAGCGCTGAGCTTGCATTATTCAAGCCAGGCCAAGGTGGAGTGTCATGTAAAGCCGGCTCAGTCACCCGGCCAGCAGCCATCGGGTTACAAAGGAAGATCACTTTCTTCCTTTCACAAAGAAAGAGATAGCTATCTCTCTGCCTCTCTCCTGGTATCTTTTCCATGCTTTTGACTCAGAGCAGACATCCTGGCGACTGTCCATCATGCACCACGGATGTTCTTTCCTTACATTTTGGCGAGGACTTGGATAAAGACACTTTCACTGTCTGTCGTCAGCCTACATAAAGCAGGAATTAGCCTGCTAAATAACAAACAGATGGTCTAACAAACACTTTTTTAAACTTTTGTTCAGATTGGCTTTGGCGGCGGTCCCTTGCATGTAGATCTAACACAACAACATGTAACGGTCATAAATAACAACACCACGACGTTGAGGGAGTGAGTGAAGACGTGCAGTAAAACTTCTCCGCTCGTTAAAGGTCAGCTTTTACATAGAATGTTACATCCTCATTAGTACTAACAAGGATGTCAAACTGTATGTACGTCTGCCTTTGCAGAGCACACTATAGGGCAGGGGTCGGCAACCCAAAATGTTGAAAGAGACATATTGGACCAAAAATACAAAATAAAAAATCTGTCTGGAGCCGCAAAAAAAATTAAAATCTTACATAAGTGTTATAATGAAGACAACACATGATGTAAGTGTCTATGTTAGCTATTTTAGCCTACTATCAAAATGACTTTAAAAGTCTTATATAAGTGTTATAATGAAGACAACACATGATGTAAGTGTCTGTATTAGTTATATTAGCCTACTATCAAAATGACTTTAAAAGTCTTATATAAGTGTTATAATGAAGACAACACATGATGTAAGTGTCTATATTAGTTATATTAGCCTACTATCAAAATGACTTTAAAAGTCTTATATAAGTGTTATAATGAAGACAACACATGATGTAAGTGTCTATATTAGCTATTGTAGCCTACTATCACAATGACTCTAAAAGTCTTATATAAGTGTTATAATGAAGACAACACATGATGTAAGTGTCTATATTAGTTATATTAGCCTACTATCAAAATGACTTTAAAAGTCTTATATAAGTGTTATAATGAAGACAACACATGATGTAAGTGTCTATATTAGCTATTGTAGCCTACTATCACAATGACTCTAAAAGTCTTATGTAAGTGTTATAATGAAGACAACACATGATGTAAGTGTCTATATTAGCCTACTATCAAAATGACTTTAAAAGTCTTACATAAGTGTTATAATGAAGACCACACATGATGTAAGTGTCTATATTAGTTATATTAGCCTACTATCAAAATGACTTTAAAAGTCTTATATAAGTGTGTGGGGGGAGGTTGTGATTAGCGCACTGCAGGAGCAAAAGGTCACCGCCTCAGTCGATGGTGTTGAGGGCGGAGCGCCGTCGACTAGGGGCGGGGCATGGGCGGGACGGCGAGACGCAGCTGGCAGGTGATTAGATTTCGCAGGTGGTACGTGTTAATCTGATCATCTGTTGTCTTTAACAGTGAGCGGCCAGCGGAGGAAAAGGGGAGAGAGAGACAGATCTGAAAAGATTGTACTGAAAATTATAAATTGAAACACATGGTGATTAAAGGCTTGGTGAAACGGCACAACTGACTCCTGACGTAATATCAGGGGAACGGGTAGGGAACGACCTCTACAAAGTGTTATAATGAAGACAACACATGATGTAAGTGTCCATATTAGTTATATTAGCCTACTATCAAAATGACTTTAAAAGTCTTATATAAGTGTTATAATGAAGACAACACATGATGTAAGTGTCTATATTAGTTATATTTGTCATGTCTTTGTGATCATGTTTTGTTTCAGTTATGTCCTGTTTGGTTTTTGGATTCTTTTAGTTTCTGTTTACGCTCCATAGTTTTTGTCACCATAGCAACCCATTAGTTTTCACCTGATTCATTTGGACTCACGCACCTGTTGCTAATCATGACACATTATTTAAGCTTGCAGTAGCCAGGCAGTCGACCTGGCGACATTACCCTTGTCACTCATGCAGTCTTCCATGCCATTGTTCCATGCTCCTTTCCATGCTTTTTCCAAGTAAGTTTTTGTTTATTCATGTCACGTTTATCGGTTCTTTTGTTTCATGTCCATAGTCTACGTTAAGTGTAAGTTTTTGTTCATAGCCAAGTTTGTTCTCCGCCTTGTGCGCGCCATTTGTTTTGTTCTTTTGATAGAGATTAAAACATGTCTTTACCTTCACGCCTTGTCCAGTCTGGTTCGCTTGCATTCCGGGAAAGCAACCCACGCAATAATTTGCGTCGCCATAGTCCATGTCGTGACAGAATGTCGCCAGCTAATCGCTTTCCCGCAAGCAACGGAAGGAGGGAGGCGTTAGGAGCCATGGAGAATCGAGATCTGATATGGGGGCCAAATGGAAAACTCATTCCGACAAGCTCCGTTTGGCCCGAAGACGTTGGCACGTCACCCCAGCGCCGGAAGCGGCGCCCAAGACGAAGGACGTCTGGGAAGGCTTCCCCGAGCGGACAGGATGCGTCGTTCCCGCAGGCTCCTCCCTCCCCGGGCGGAAATTGTCAGCAATTGTCACAGATCAAATTTTTTTTTCCTGAACTGTTTTTCTTTTTGTCATCCGCCTCCAACCAAAGACTCTAAAAACATGATCAAGCATTATCAGGACATGTTTTAAGATATCAGAGCTTGTCAATCACATTCATCTAGTTTAGTTGCCCCCCTCCTGACCTTCCTCCACCCACCCCTAAAAACGGTTCCAGACCGCGGGGAGCGCGTCTGGTATCCGCTCCTTGAGGGGGGGGGCTAGGGCCGGGAGCTGTGCTGGTGGGGTGGCTCAGCTGCGCCCAGCCAGGCAGCAACGTCCAGCCCGGCCACCACCACCAGTTCTTCACCATGCCAAGGCACAGCCTCCAGCCCGACCACCATCACCAGTTCTTCGTCATGCCAAGCCACAGCCTCCAGCCCGGCCACCAACACCAGTCTTTCGTCATGCCAAGCCGCAACCTCCAGCCCGGCCACCACCACCAGTCTTTCGGCGTGCCAAGCCACAGCCTTCAGCCCGGTCACCACCACCAGTCTTTCGGCGTGCCAAGCCGCAACCCCCAGCCCCCAGGGGGGCATCCTGACCAGTTTCCCGAACCACCTCATCTGGCTCCTCTCCATGTGGAGGAGCAGCGGCTTTACTTTGAGCTCCTCCTGGATGACAGAGCTCACCCTATCTCTAAAGGAGAGACCCGCCACCCGACAGAGAAAACTAATTTTGGCCGCTTGTACCCATAATCTTGACCGGTCATAACGCAAAGCTCATGACCATAGGTGAGTATGAAACGTAGCTTGATCGGAAATTTGAGAGCTTTGCGTTCCGGCTCAGCTCCTTCTTCACCACAACGGATCGATACAGTGTCTGCATTCCTGCAGACGTCGCACCGATCCGCCTGTCGATCTCACAATCCACCCCTTCTCTCACTCGTGAACAAGACTCCGAGGTACTTGAACTCCTCCACTTGGGGAAAGATCTCCTCCCCAACCCGGAGATGGCACTCCACCCTTTTCTGGGCAAGAACCATGGACTCGGACTTGAGGGTGCTGATTCTCATCCCAGTCGCTTCACACTCGGCTGAGAACCGATCGAGTGAGAGCTAAATATCCAGGCCAGATGAAGCAATACGGTCCACTTCATCTGCAAAAAGCAGAGACCTAATCCTGCAGCCACCAAACCAGAACCCTCAAAGCCCTGACTGCACCTAGAAATTCTGTCCATAAAAGTTATGAACAGAATTGCTCACAAAGGGCAGCCCTGGCGGAGTCCAACCTTCACTGAAAATGGGTCCAACCTACTGCCGGCAATGCGGACCAAGCTCTGACACCGATCATTCAGGGAGCGGACCGCCACAATCAGACAGTCTAATACCCAATACTCTCTTAACATTTCCCACAGGACTTCCCGAAGGACACGGTCAAATGCCTTCTCCAAGTCCACAAAGCACATGTAGACTGGTTGGGCAAACTCCCATGCAGCCTCAAGGACCCTGCCGAGAGTATGGCTGGTCTGCAGTTCCATGACCAGGACGAAAACCACACTGCTCCTCCTGAATCCGAGGTTCGACTATCTGGCGTAACCTCCTCTCCAGTACACCTGGATAGACCTTACCGGGAAGGCTGAGGAGTGTGATCCCACGATAGTTGGAACACACCCTCCGGCTCCCCTTCTTAAAGAGAGGAACCACCACCCCGGTCTGACAATTCAGAGTCACCGACCCCGATATCCACGCAACGTGTAGTCTTGCCAACCAAGACAGCCCCACAACATCCAGAGCCTGAGGAACTCCGAGCAGATCTCATCCAACCCAGGGGCCTTGCCACCAAGAAGCTTTTTAACTACCTCGGCAACCTTAGCCCCAGAAATAAGAGAGCCCCCCCACAGATTACCCATGCACTGCTTCCTCACAGGAATATGTGTAGGTGGGATTTAGAAGGTCTTCGAAATATTCCCTCTATCGATTCACAACATCCTGAGTCGAGGCCAACAGCAAACCATCCTCACCAAACACAATGTTGACAGTGCACTGCTTCTCTCTCCTAAGACAGCGGATGGTGGTCCAGAATCGCTTCGAAGCCGTCTGGAAGTCGTTTACCATGGCTTTCCCAAACTCCTCCCATGTCCGAGTTTTAGCCTCCGCGACCGCAGAAGCCGCACACCGCTCGGCCTGTCGGTACCTGTCCGCTGCCTCCAGAGTCCCATGAGCCAAACGGACCCAATAGGACTTTTTCTTAGGGTTGACAGCATCCTTCACAGCGGGTGTCCACCAGCAGGTTTCGTGATTACCGCAGCGACAGGCACCAACCCCCTTGCGGCCTCAGCTCCGATCAGCTGCCTCGACAATGGAAGTAAGGAACACGGTCCACTCGGACGTACTCAATGACCAGCGCCTCCCTCGTGACATGTTCAAAGTTCTTCCGGAGGTGGAAATTGAAACTCTCTCTGACAGAAGACTCTGCCAGACGTTCCCAGCAGACCCTCACAATGCATATGGGTCTGCCAGGTATGTGAGCGTTGACGACACCCAGCAGAACAAGGGAATTACCTGAGGGAGCACTCTCTAGTACAAACAACAGTCAGGACCCGTCCCCCCACCCGAAGGCGGAGAGAAGCTACCCTCTCGTCTACTGGGTTTAAGTCCAACGTGCAGGCTTTGAGCCGGGGGGCAACAAGAACTGCCACCCCAGCCCATTGCCTCTCACTGTGTGCAACGCCAGAGTGAAAGAGAGTCTAGCCCCTCTCGAGAGGACTGGTTCCAGAGCCCTTGCTGTGCGTCAAAGTGAGTACGACTATATCTCGCCGGAAATTCTCCACCTCGTTCAGGATCCTTCTCTCCCAGCTGGGTGACGTTCCATGTTCCAAGAGCTAGCTTCTGTAACCAAAGATCGGACCGCCAAGGGCCCTGCCTTTGGCTACCACTCAGCTCACACTGCACCCGACCTCTATACCCCCTTCTATGAGTGGTCAGCTCATTGGAGGGGGGACCCACGCTGCTTGTCATCGAGGCCCATCTCCGGGCCTGGCTCCGGAAGCGGGTCCCGTTGACACGCGTCGGGCGAGGGAAATCTAGGTCCTTGATGTTGACTTTCCATTGAGGTCTTCATTCGGTCGAGGTCTTCATCCTCATTTAGACATTTTATAGTTAATGCATGAATTAATGACTGAACTATATCATGCATATTTATTAAGTATTTTATTGGATGATTTTTACTTACTGAGTTTACTTTTAAATTATTTGAGATATTAGGACAGGATAGACTTTTAATTATCCCACAAAAGTAGTAACAAAAGCAAAACGTAATGAAAAAGTAAAAAATTATTAATAGATCATAAATATTAGAGGTACACCCGGAGAATCCAGTAGCATCCGATACAGGAGCTGTATTAAAAAGTTGGATATTGTTTGTATTGACAATGTCAGAAAACATACACATATTTAACAATACGTGTATTACTGTGTAATGTTGCTAATGTTTCCAATATTTTGTGTAGCTGAAAAGCAGGTATGTTGTGGAATATAGAACTGCATTATAGCACCATCTGGTGATGTATGAGAAAAGCACAGGCCTTTTATTTTAAATACTGTACCTGTATTTTATTTACTTTATTTATTTTCAGTCATCATATTGGTGGTCCTGAAGTCACAGTTGAATCAAATAATGTAGGTTTCATAGAACTGACATGCAATAATGCACAGGCTTGTCTGTACTATGTCAAAACAAATCTTCATACTCATCTATTTACATATTCGTCACTAGTTCATAGAAATACCTCATAAAACCCAACAGGCCTCTAGAATATATATTTTATTTGTTTTATTTTAAGAACAAAGTCATGTTTGGTTTGTACGTTTGCATAGTAAGTGTCATTCAATGATGTGACCAACAGATGGCAGTATAATCCAGTAATTTAGGTTCAAAGAGGGGATTGTTAACTTTGTGTTCTACATTTAATTTGAATGAAGCGCACAAACCAGGCCAAACTAGTTATAATAATTCTGTAAAAAGTTAATTTGTTGAAAATAAATGAGTGCAGTACATCTGCCCTACAATTGGTCAATTATAGCATACACTGTTCGAGAGGTATTTAACAATGTTTATTATTGTAGATGTAGCTTTGTAGTGGAGTACAACATCACTACGTCATATTGAGGGCTGCTACATGTTTCTACTGCATGCATGTGCATGGAGTTATGCTTGAATACATTTTCCATTGCCTGCGATGAGGTGGCGACTTGTCCAGGGTGTACCCCGCCTTCCGCCCAAATGTAGCTGAGATAGGCTCCAATACCCCCGTGACCCCGAACGGGACACGCGGTAGAAAATGGCTGGATGGGATGGATTTTCCATTGCTTTTTTCGCATTATCTCAGGATTCTGATAACATTACTTTCATATTGTGTAAAAAAACACATTTTTGTGTTTGCAATCCTTACAAAAGCACATGTTTCTAGTAAAACTCACAAAGATACATTAATACAGGCATTATTAGACATATTGCATGTTTGGTTTAGGAGTTGTGCTCGAATATATCCATCCATTTTTCTACCGCTTGTCCCGTTTGAGGGTGCTGGAGCCTATCCCAGACGCTTTTTTAAATTATTATAATTTATGTCATTATGATGCAGTGAACTTTTACCCTAACATAAACTACAAGCCGAATAATAAACCCATTGCTTAATAATAGAATACCTCTCAGCATTGTTATCTTTGTAAATGCCGGATTCTGGATGTGCTTAGATCGGTGTGCCTTATAAAATGAACGAGCATGTGTGTGTGACGGGAAAGGTTCCCATGCAAATTACACTTAAAAAAAATAAATACTTGATTACAGTCTCTCTGCGTGGCGCAAAATGTGACAGACGGGTTTAAACCGGTGCACAAAAGTGTGCAAAGAGCTCTGTGGACGACTCCTGGTGTTTAAGCCCTGATTGGATGGCGGTGGTCACGTTGGCCACTAGCCTGTCAGGCTGATGCTGCACTATTGTTCCCAGCAGCCGGGAGGAGGGTTGGTTAAAAAAAAAAACCAAAAAACGCACACCGGTCCCTTGAACAGCATTTGGTGTCACACAGCAGCCTGGACATGGAGGACAAAGCCAGACTGAGGAGGCGTGAGGGAGGGATGTTGCTTTAATTGACTGGCTGCACAACCACATGCATGGTGAGTCCAGCTCCTGGAAGTTCCCTTGCAAATTGGCTACATATAGATTTTGTCTAGATATAGATGTTGTCTAGATATAGATATTGTCTAGATATATATGTTGTCTAGCTATTGATAATATGTAGATATAGATATTGCATGCAGCATAAGTGTTCCAGTACACAGCGTTCATCACACTCTGCTCACAGTCTGCGCCACACCATTTGATGCCATGTCTCATGTTCTTTGTCATCTTCTGCACATGGTGGGTCTACCCACTCATGTGAGACTGGGCTTCCTTGATTCCTGCAGAGTCCACTGCAGTGCAGGAAGTCCAACACCCTTACATGCCCCCTAACCACCTCATCCCATCCGTCTTTCTTGGATGGCAAAGTTCCCTGACATGATTTCCTTTGATTGTGTTGTCTTGCATCAGCTCTTCCTGCCTTATATTACGTAACCTGCTGCAGAAGCTGATTTCTCTTCTTTCCCCGCATCTCAGGACACGAGCGGGAAGCGGCGGTTGAATTTATTTGGCTAAAGGTAAGATTGCAGTGTTCATTCCAAACAAAAGTGTTGCTAGGCCTCCAGTGATAACGCGACATGACGTGGCGTTGACGTTGATGTCCACACAGACATCTGCACCAGTCTCATCGGATTATAGAGCAGCTTCACACTTTCTAGAATATTCATAACTGGCTTAAAGGGGAACTCTGAAGAAACGTTCATCCTTTTCCAAACGATTCGTACAGCCAAAAAGCACACAAACATGGGGATGTTTTCTTTGAGCAAGGCTACTTGGCACTTAGTACCCATTGGCAACAGAGTGAGCTTGACCACCACAAATATTTATTGGACGGGACGTGACTCGGACCTGACGTCATTCCAATCCAAGCAATATTATTAGGAGAGCATGGACTTATTTATCCCAAAATGGGGAAATGACATTGTTGCAGTGCAGGTGTTGACATACAGTAAGAAAAGTGAAGCGTAGCTCATCATCATCCTAACTAATGCAACAGTTCTAACACCACATTCTCACTTAATTAGTAGTATTTTATCAAGATCACTTATCCATCCATCCACCCATTTTCTGTCACTATATGAGTACAAAACTTACGATGCCACGATTTGAATATTATATAGTGACAGTTAACGAATATATAAATGATTGAATATAGTAAGGTGTAAAGAAATGAGAACTTGTAAGAAAGAAGAGTGGAGGCGTGACATCAATACGACCCTAAGTCTTGGCCGACAGCAGCAATGCTAAATGCTCAGCTCCAGTCATCAAATGAATGAATGATTGGTAATGTGGTCATCGTTGACCATTTGGACCAAATAATAATCTAACGCAACATTTAAATGAACTAAGAGGCTTAGTAAAGTGCTAGCAAGAAGGCTAGACGCTAACTAAGATAAACGTCATCCACCCAGTCTGCCTAGCTAGCATAGCTCTCCAGGCTAACACTACTTGTTAACAATGTTTGACTTGGACCAGGAAGTATTTGGGGTCACAAGCAATATCATAGCACAGTCCTTGTGTAACTCATTTCTTTTTCTCTTTTTTATGCATTCCAGCTACTAAATAAATGCAAACATTTCCATCAAGGTTTTATATACACACTAGGGTTGTACGGTATACCGCTACTAGTATAGTATTGCATTACTAATGAATTTAAAACGCTACTATACTCTGTTTGAAAAGTACCGGTTTCCAATTTATTTGTTTTTATGTCAGATTATAGAGCAGCTTCACACTTTCTAGAATATTAATTCTAGAATGCATTCTCTAAGTCCACAAAACACATGTAGACTGGTTGGGCAAACTCCCATGCACCCTCAAGGACCCTGCTGAGAGTATAGAGCTGGTCCACAGTTCCACGACCAGGGCAAAAACCACACTGTTCCTCCTGAATCCGAGGATCAACTATCCGGCGTAGCCTCCTCTCCAGTACACTTGAATAGAACTTACCGGGAAGGCTGAAGAGTGTGATCCCACTATAGTTGGAACACACCCTCCGGTATCCCTTCTTAAAGGCCTACTGAAACACACTACTACCGACCACGCAGTCTGATAGTTTATATATCAATGATGAAATCTTAACATTGCAACACATGCCAATACGGCCGGGTTAACTTATAAAGTGCAATTTTAAATTTCCCGCTAAACTTCCGGTTGGAAACACCTGTGGATGATGACGTATGCGCGTGACATAGCCAGTGAAACAGGAGTATCGGTAGCCCATTGAAGCCAATACAAAATAGCTCTGTTTTAATTTCATAATTCCACAGTATTCTGGACATCTGTGTTGGTGAATCTGTTGCAATTTGTTCATTGCATTATGGAGAAAGAAGCTAAGCAAGCAAAGAAGAAAGTTGTCGGTGCGAAGCGGAGTATTTTGCGAGGGAAGTCAGCAACACAACACAGCCGGTGTTTCATTGTTTACATTCCCGAAAGATGCAGTCAAGATCGAAGAACTCGGACAACAGAGACTCTTACCAGGAGGACTTTGACTTCAATACACAGACGCCTGTAGAGAACTGGGACAACACAGACTCTTACCAGGATTACGTTGATTTGGATACACAGACGCAGACGTGCTACCGTGAGTACGCAGCTGCGCTTCCAAACATTTGATCGCTTGCCCGTACGTGCGTGTCACGTACGTAACTTTGGGTAAATATATAAGCTTTATGAACCTTGGGTTAGGTGAATGGTCCTTTGGGCTGAGTGATTGTGTGTGTTGTGCAGGTGTTTGAATTGTATTGGCGGGTTATATGGACGGGAGCTAGGAGCTAGCATAACAAACACCTAGGTGTTTGTTATGCGGGATTAATTTCTGGCATATTAAATATAAGCCTGGTTGTGTTGTGGCTAATAGAGTATATATATATGTCTTGTGTTTATTTACTGTTTTAGTCATTCCCAGCTGAATATCAGGTACCGTGAGTACGCAGCTGCGCTTCCAAACATTTGATCGCTTGCCCGTATGTGCGTGTCACGTACGTAACTTTGGGTAAATATATAAGCTTTATGAACCTTGGGTTAGGTGAACGGTCCTTTGGGCTAAGTGATTGTGTGTGTTGTGCAGGTGTTTGAATTGTATTGGTGGGTTAAATGGACGGGAGCTAGGAGCTAGCATAACAAACACGCAGGTGTTTGTTATGCGGGATTAATTTGTGGCATATTAAATACAAGCCTGGTTGTGTTGTAGCTAATAGAGTATATATATGTCTTGTGTTTATTTACTGTTGTAGTCATTCCCAGCTGAATATCAGGTCCCACCCGCCTCTCACAGCATCTTCCCTATCTGAATCGCTTCCACTCCCCACTAGTCCTTCACTTGCACTTTCCTCATCCACAAGCCTTTCATCCTCGCTCAAATTAATGGGGAAATTGTTGCTTTCTCAGTCCGAATCGCTCTCACTTCTGGCCGACATCACTGTAAACAATAGGGAACTTTGCGGAAATGTTCAACTGACTACGTCACGCTACTTCCGGAAGGGGCAAGGCTTGTTTTTGTCAGATACCAAAAGTTGCGATCTTTATCGTCGTTGTTCTCTACTAAATTCTTCAGCAAAAATATGGCAATATCGCGAAATGATCAAGTATGACACATAGAATAGATCTGCTATCCATGTTTAAATAAAAAAAATGCATTTCAGTAGGCCTTTAAAGAGAGGAACCACCACCACCTGCCAATCCAAACTCGGATGTTTTTTTTTTTTAATGCATTCTAAATAGTAAATACATGCGATCAAAAGTCTGCTTACAATGGAGGTTGGTTGCTCTATTCTGCCTATAAAGCCCTTAAATAACATCCAAACACCTCCATCAACATGTTTTACACATGCTGTAAGTACTGTGTATACAACAAGTAGAAACATACACATTTATAATAGGATGTAATATTTACGTTAATTTCCCCATTTTAAGCATACGGGGCACATTATTTAAAAAAACACATCACAATGTTTTTTCTCCAACATCACTGATTACTACTCACTGCATAACTCATGAAAGCCAACAAACATTATAAAACGTCACTTAGTGTACAGTGTCTGCTATCACTAGGATGCCGACTGCAAGGATGGTCACATCTTCCCTTTTAGATGAAGAATGACTCATAATCCTGGCGAAGAAAAGGGGAGTGGAACCAAGGGTCTTTTGGTGTCTTTCTCACCATTGCTGGGTCTAAACTGGCTGTCAAAGTGGACGTTTCCAGATATTTTTTGTGGACCTTTAACACCTCTTTCTGTCAATGGGAGAGGACGCAAGGAAAAAGGCTTCACTTTTGCTACTCGGTTTTTGATACTTTTGAAGATTTTTGACCACTGATTTGTGATCACAGCCACAGGAGAGTCACCTGGCATCTTCAAACGGATTTTGGTCTGAGGCACTGATACGCTGACATAAGGCGAGTTGGAAGAGCCGCTAGCCTCAAGCCAACGGCTCCTTAGCGCAATTCAAAGCGGTTGCCTAGCAACCATAAGCTGCGGCGAGTTTGAAGCTGTTTTAAACTCTGAACGGCGCAAGGTACGAAATTGTTGAAACAAACAAGTTAAAAGTTCCGCAGGTTGCTAAAGAAGCAAATGCCCTTCGAGAGCTGATACAAGTGGCAGTGACGTCAGCGACTTTCCGCCACGTCAAAATCTAAAAGGAAAACTCAAATCCCGAACCTTCGGTGTGATCTGAATCAAATAATTCTCTGGACACAGGACACAAGGGGGAGCAAGACTTAATGTTGGACACAGGACATGATGGGACTCAAGAGTGATGCTAAACAAAATAGTCCATGACATAGAAAGAGTAAGATTAGAACACAAAGCAGACCTGGAAAGAGCAATAAGAGAACTTAAATGAAAACTTAAAGAAGCAACAACAAAATACAAAAAAGATCTTAGAAGTCTGCTGGAAAATATACCTGTATATATACGTATAAATGTAAATATGTGTGTATATATATATATATATATATATATATATATATATATATATATATATATATATATATATATATATATATATATATATATATATATATACACACACACATATTTACATTTATACATACTGTATATATGTATTTATATAAATACATATATACATATACATATATATGTATTCATATAAATACATATATATATATACATTAATATAGATACATGTATACATACGTATATACATATTTTTAATTTGTGTCTCTAAAATGAATGACATTGAATAGTGATTAATTGAAATGAATCCAAAGCAACCGTGTGAGTAATTGTATTGAAACGTGTAAATAGCTGGACAGCACTAGTAAAAATAAAGTACATTTTTTTTGATTTAGCTAGTGCACAGAATGCGCTAGCTAGGAATGTGTGCGTAATTGATGGTTGATAACTCTGTCTTGAATAAATTAAAGAAGGCTTATTATGATTTTAGTCTACATTTCTACATTGTGAGACACTTGTGATTAAGGGCTATATAAATAAACTTTAATTGACTGATTGATTTATTTAAAACACTTCTCTGTGGTGTAGATAATATGTATTGGTTATGTTTTGGTGTAAAGTTTGCTCTACAGTCACTTATATAACCTGTTTTTTGAGTCTGTCTGCAAGAGGTTCAATTGTGACAATATTTATAACTCAGAAAAGACGAAATTCACCCTGGGTCCTCCTGATGGAAAACATGTTATGCAGTACTCAGCTTGATTGATTGATTGATTTAGACTTTTATTAGTAAGTTGCACAGTGAAGTACATATTATGTACAATTGACCACTAAATGGTAACACCCGAATAAGTTTTTCAACTTGTTTAAGTCGGGGTCCACTTAAATTGATTCAGATACAGATATATACTATCATCATAATACAGTCATCACACAAGATAATCACATTGAATTATTTACATTATTTACAATCAGGAGTGTGGAGGGGGGGGGGGGTAGGATATGGACAGCAAGTAGTGGACATAGAGAGAGAGAGAGAGAGAGAGAGAGAGAGAGAGAGAGAGAGAGATCAGAAGGCATAAGAAAAAGTATCTGCATTTGATTGTTTACATTTGATTACTAGCAATCCGGGAAGGGTGTTAGTTTAGGGTTGTACCTGCCTGGAGGTGAACTTTTATTGCGGTTTTTGAAGGAGGATAGAGATGCCCTTTCTTTTATACCAGCTCAAACCAGCAGAGGCACTGTTGAGTCAGACTGCACTATTTAGCCACACCTGCCCTACTCAATACAAAACCGGCATCAAAACAGGAGCTCAAAATAGTCTGAAAAAAATTGTTACATTCTGTTCAAAACACGTTTTTAAACTCAATTAAATGATTAATAATTATATCCTATCGAGAATCAATGTAAAATAGGCATATCTAGCACTCGTACTAACACAGTATAATGATGAAATAGCCCACCAAAGTCAGTAAATGTGGGTCGCCATGGCAATTGAAATATTCTATTTCTGTATTGTAGTTCAAGTTGTACATTATATTAGGTAAAAAATACCTGAACAAAATAAGTGGTAGAAAATTCATGAACAAAAGAAGCTTTTGTTTTAATTTCTTCATTGCGTTTGTTCATAGTTTTCCTGTATATCCGATGTCTGTATCTAAATGCCATTATCATTATATGATGTGACGTATATTGATATTTGAGACCAAATAGCATCTGTGTGGCTCAGCAGGGTTGTTATTTTCAATTAGACTCTGGCTCCTTCCTGGTGGAGCTCATCTGGGCTTCCACACCTTATGGTGGGACTCCCTTGGGAGGTTTAGAATCTATTGTCTAAGTCCTTGTAATTTTGTGTTTAAAGAAGAAAACATAGTTCTGTTGATATGTGTTTGATAATACATCCAAATGTAGTTTTAAACTTTCATTTCAAAATGAATGTTCTTTGTCAGTTCTAATTTGGTGTGATTATAATGTCAACAGAGTTTAGAACAGAGCTGTCTGACAATGTGTGTCTCAATTTGTGGTGTGAGGCCTGGTGAACATGGGGGGTATTCAACAAAACCCCTCCATTCAGACCTCACACCACTAGACTTATTTTTTTACAGGGATACCTAAATGACAAGGTTGAGACCTGCAACAGTCATTGAATTGAGAGCCACCATTGAAGGTGAATGCATGCAAAGGGAATTGTTTCATGATGTGTGCTATTCCACCCTTGTGTCTGGACCAAAACGATTTGAGAACAGGCGCTGACAAAACTATAGAATGATGTTTGTAAATTATTTTACATGTTGAAAATTAAACACATTAGAATAAACACCTAGTTCACAATTATTTAAAGTGACACCCTGGAGATCATTTATACACACACTGACATTGGCCCCCAGACACATTTTTTGTCTCAATGTGGCCCCCGTGTACAAATATTTTCCCAGCTGTGGACCACAGTAACCGATGTACAGGAAGTCTGCACCACCTCGTTCTCCGTCCAAAGGACCCATCCTGAGGTGTTTAAATCTCCTCGCTTTAGTCCAGATGCTTCTGCTTGGTGTTGCAGTCAACTTAAGCAACCTTTATTAGGATTTCAACACGAGCCAACACCATTTATTTTTATGACGGCACGACTTTTACTAGCGATCATAAGCTCAGCAAGAATCCCTGTACTGACTGACATGGAGGTTTTACACACTAATTGCTAATTGCTAATAAACATTCAAACGTATTAGATTTTTTGCAGATTAAAAGTTTTACAGAAAAACTGAAGATAACGACCAATCAAAGGACTAGACAGTATATAATTATCACATATTTTCAGTCATTCAAAAACACAAAGTAAAATAATTGTTTTTATGAAGTCTTAACGTACTGTCAAGGCGTGGACTGTGGTGTGGTTTGTTTTCCCGTGGTGCAAAGCGACTTGACTGGACACGACGTGAAGTTAAGGACATATTTAATATTTACGATAAAAAGGAACAAACAATAGGCGCTCACAGCGGAGGTACAAAACTTGGCTATGAAAACAAAAACTAGCACAAAGGCAGAACTATGGACAAAAAAACTAAAACACTTACTGTGACAAGAAACGAGCATGGACAAGAGCAGCATGGATCATCAGCATAAATAACAAGGGTGTGTAGAGAGTGATGTCGGCAGGCTGACTGCCTGGCAACTACAGGCTTAAAGGCCTACTGAAATGACATGTTTTTATTTAAACGGGGATAGCAGATCCATTCTATGTGTCACACTTGATCATTTCGCGATATTGCCATATTTTTGCTGAAAGGATTTAGTATAGAACAACGACGATACAGTTCGCAACTTTTGGTCTCTGATTAAAAAAAGCCTTGCCCCTACCGGAAGTACCGTGACGACACCGGAGGAAGGACTGCTCATATTTTCCTATTGTTTACACCAGCAGCGAGAGAGATTCGGACCGAGAAAGCGACGATTACCCCATTAATTTGAGCGAGGATGAAAGATTCGTGGATGAGGAACGTGAAAGTGAAGGACTAGCGTGCAGTGCAGAACGTATCTTTTTTCGCTCTGACCGTAACTTAGGTACAAGCTGGCTCATTGGATTCCACACTCTCTCCTTTTTCTATTGTGGATCACGGATTTGTATTTTAAACCACCTCGGATACTATATCCTCTTGAAAATGTCGGTCGAGAACACGAAATGGACATTCACAGTGACTTTTATCTCCACGACAATACATCGATGAAGCTCTTTAGCTACTGAGCTAACGTGATAGCATCGGGCTTTACTGCATATAGAAACAAAACAAATAAGTCCCTCACTGGAAAGATAGACAGAAGATCAACAATACTACCAAACTCTGGACATGTAAATAAACGGTTAATGCTTTCCAGCTTGGCGAAGCTTAATAATGCTGTTGCTAACAACGCCATTGAAGCTAACTTAGCTACGGAACCTCGACAGAGCTATGCTAAAAACATTAGCTCTGCACCTACGCCAGCTCTCATCTGCTCATCACGACCCGTGCTCACCTGCGTTCCAGCGATCGACGGTACGACGAAGGACTTCTCCCGATCACCGATGCGGTTGGCGGCCCGGAGACGGAGGAAGTCAAGGTGAGGTTGTTCGGCTAGCGCGTCTGCTATCCTCAAAGTGCTCCTGGTTGTGTTGCTGTAGTCCGCCGCTAATACACCGATCGCACCTACAGCTTTCTTCTTTGCAGTCTCCATTGTTCATTAAACAAATAGCAAAAGATTCACCAACACAGATGTCCGGAATACTGTGGAATTTTTAAATGAAAACAGAGCTTTTTGTATTGGATTCAATGAGCTCCGAATACTTCCGCTTCCACTGTTGACGTCACGCGCAAACGTCATCATATCAAAACGTTTTCAGCCGGAAGTTTGCCGGGAAATTTAAAATTGCACTTTATAAGTTAACCCGGCCGTATTGGCATGTGTTGCAATGTTAAGATTTCATCATTGATATATAAACTATCAGACTGCGTGGTTGGTAGTAGTGGGTTTCAGTAGGCCTTTAAATAGTGATGTGGTGATTGACAACAGGTGCATGAGTCCAACCCATGAAACAGGTGAAACTAATGGGTCGCTATGGTGACAAAACAAACAAGAGTGCACAAAGAGTCCAAAAACCAAACCGAACATAACTAAAACAAAACATGATCACACAGACGTGACACATACTCTCAGTATTTCCTAGGAATGTAACGATAAACTCCAGATTGTTAGTGTTACCGATAATTATTATAATTTATTATTATAATATACACATTTAGCTGTAAAAAACCTGCTGTACAGTATGTGTGTTTGGCTCCCTTTTTTTCAGGAACACTAACACCAAAAGTCACAATGTCCCATAGAGTTGTAAAAAAGTTATGACAGACCACCTCAAAAAAACTAAATGAAACTTTACCGTTTATCACTGAATGGGACACCTAAAATGTACAATAAAATAAAAAAAGTGGAATTTACAATATTAACTATGAACAATAAAAGACTGAATATTAACAACATATATGAATATATTTTACTTCTCAGACCAGCTCCTCCATAGTTGTGTATCTTTTACAATCAAGCAAAACACAACAAAAATGTAACAAACAGCAAAATATGAATGCTAAGTGTAATAAAAACCTACAATATTATATATTATCACGTAAAAATGTGCTTCCGCATCTGTTCCTGACATGTGTTTGGGGCTGGCTGCTCTGTAAAAACAAACCACGCCCACTCTGCTTTGTTCCTGGTCTGAGCTGCCGTGACCGAGATTACCCTAATAACTCCTATAACACTCAAAAGTGCAGATTTCAACCATTGAAACAGGGGTGCCCATTACGTCGATCGCAAGCTACCGGTCGATCGCGGAGGGTGTGTCAGTCGATCGCCAGCCAGGCATTAAAAAAATAGTCCTAAAAATGAGCGATCATAAATCTTCACTATGACGTCACTTTTGTCACTTGATTGACATTCACGGCACCCGAGGGTCTTCTGAGATGACGCTGGCTGCGGCCAGCTCATTATTAAGAAAAAAATACCGACAGGGAGGCGAGAAACACTTTTTATTTCAACAGACTCTGGCGCCGTACCTGTCGTCAAAACTCCAAAGACAGACTGTGCAGTTGCACAATAAAAGCTCTGCTTCATCCTGCCTGCGCTAACAAAATAAGAGTCTCAGAAAGCTGGCGTGCACAAGCTAGCAAGCTACAGAGTTTGCCGACAATGTATTTCTTGTAAGGTGTATACAAAGGAGTACGGAAGCTGGACAAATAAGATGCCAAAAACCAACCACTTTCATGTGGTATTGGACAAAAAGGAGGACTTTATTTCTCCTCCATTTGAAAATGCGGACGTTATCAGCACCACTGTCTGATTCCTATCAATGCAAGTCATCAGCATGAGGTAATACACCAACTTATATTCTTGTCTTCATGAAAGAAAGGAATCTATATGTGTTAAACATGCTTGCATTATCATTAAACACCTTTTACTTATTAACAATATTAACTATATGTGTTAAACATGCTTGCATTATCTTTAAACACCTTTAACTTGTTAACAATATTAACTATTTGTGTTAAACATGCTTGTATTATCTTTAAACACCTTTAACTCGTTAACAATATTAACTATATGTGTTAAACATGCTTGTGTTATCATTAAACACCTTTAACTTGTTAACAATATTAACTATATGTAATAAACATGCTTGCATTATCTTTAAACACCTTTAACTTATTAACAATATTAACTATATGTATTAAACATTCTTGTATTATCATTAAACACCTTTAATTTATTAACAATATTAACTATATGTGTTAAACATGCTTGCATTATCATTAAACACCTTTAACTTGTTAACAAAAACATATCTTTCATAAATAAGTAAATATAAATTATATATAGCTATAAATGAGGTAGATCCCCACGACTTGAACAATTGAAAAGTAGCTCGCCTGCAGAAGAAGTGTGGGCACCCCTGGTGTAGAATGTCTGACGGGCCAGATTGAAAATCTTAATGGGCCACATGTGGCCCGCGGGCCCTATTTTGCCCGGGTCTGCGTTACACTCTGAAGTTTAAGTTAGTTTTATTCAACATTTAACTGATTCCAATCTTTGTTCTTCATTTCAATGACATTATTTCCGTTGTTTTGATGCCACAGTGAATCAATCTGCAATGATAAATTCCTGATTAGCACATTTATCCAGACACTCACCAAAATATAAGGGATTATTCTAGGGCTGCAGCTATTGATTATTTCAGTAGTCGAGTACTCTATCGATTTGTTTGTCCGACTAATCATGTCATTGCATATCATTTAGCCTATCTCAGGTAAAAATACTGAAAATATACAAAACATTTTTCTGCTTGCTATAACCTTCAATCCGTTTTTCTAATAAATACACATCATCCACATTGGAATTGCACTTAAAATGTGTGCATTCATTAAAAAAAAGAATCTCTGCTGATCGCCCAGCCCAGTTTGTAGCACGCACACATCAGCCCTCTCATGTGCGCCTTATTGGCCGTGCGGAAACTATGTCTGTGCATTTAAAGTTCCACTACTCCATGCGTTCCAGTTTTGATCAATTCTAAGCAATTTATTCGATGAATCGTTGCAGACTTAGAGTCTTCCTTGGTCCATGTGGGGCCCCATTTAGTTTTTAGCCTAATCTTTGTAATTGTGTCTGTCCTTCATAGTTACTGTTTAAAAGGACTGTTTAACATCTGTGGGGGCGTTTTGCACAATATTTATCATTGCAAGGAAAAAAGTACTGTCAAAGCAGTAGATCTTTAAATCAGTGCACTGAAAGTTTTATTGTGGCTTAGCTTAATGTCGTAAAGTAGAATATAGTTTGCAGTCAATGCAGTGAAGTTCATATGATGATGGTGCATTTATTAAAGTCTTCCACAAGGCAGGTGTGCAGTACACGCTCACATTTTAATAGACACTTTTTTAGATAGACTGATAAAGCCAAATGGTGATGAATGGGAAAACAACCCCTTGTTGTGTAATGATATGCAAAGATGGTCTACAAACGCTGTAATTGTTTATAAGAAAATACAACCATGATAGAGGTTATATATCAGACCTGGAAAAATGAAGGTCCAGGGGCCACAGGCGGCCCGTTAAGCTTTTCAATCTGGCCCGCCGGACATTCCCAAATATTTTTTTAGATGTTTAAGATGTAAAGTGTAGCTGCTATTATGATGTGCAGTGATGTTTTCTAATGACTGTAAGTCTTCAACTATACTAAATCTTTAAATGCTTGGAATCTGCATGATATACTAGTTACTATGGTCATTTAATGAGTTATATGGTCATCTAATGAGTTACTATGGTCATCTAATGAGTTACTATGGTCATCTAATTACTTACTATGGTCATCTAATTAGTTACTATGGTCATCAAATGAGTTACTATGGTCATCTAATGAGTTACTATGGTAATCTAATGAGTAACTATGGTCACCTAATGAGTTACTATGGTCATCTAATTAGTTACTATGGTCATCTAATGAGTTACTATGGTCATCTAATGAGTTACTATGGTAATCTAATGAGTAACTATGGTCACCTAATGAGTTACTATGGTCATCTAATTAGTTACTATGGTCATCTAATTAGTTGCTATGGTCATCTAATGAGTTACTATGGCTATCTAATTAGTTACTATGGCCATCTAATTACTTACTATGGTCATCTAATTAGTTGCTATGGTCATCTAATGAGTTGCTATGGTCATCTAATGAGTTACTATGGTCATCTAATTAGTTGCTGTGGTCATCTAATTAGTTGCTATGGTCATCTAATGAGTTGCTATGGTCATCTAATGAGTTACTATGGTCATCTAATGAGTTACTATCAGAGGTGTGGACTCGAGTCACATGACTTGGACTCGAGTCAGACTCGAGTCATGAATTTGATGACTTTAGACTCGACTTGACAAAATGTAAAGAGACTTGCAACTCGACTTAGACTTTAACATCAATGACTTGTGACTTCACTTGGACTTGAGCCTTTTGACTTGACATGACCTGCTACTTTCCCCAAAACCCAAAGATTAAAAAGTTATTCAGCGCTCCGTAGCTTTCATTTTGTATGTGTGTCTATCAGCGTGTGTGCTGCCTGTCAGCTGCTTGTCAGCGTGTGTGCTCTCAGTACAACAGCCAATCAAATTAGATCTACATTGTTTTCATCACACAGCATTCATCCAATCAAATTGCAGGACAACCAATGAACAAGAGTTGTCAAACAACGCGCCAGTGAGAAAGATTTATACCTAAGTTGGTTTCGTTCGGGTATAAAAACTACGACTTAGTCAACAAAAAACGAATTGAAGTATGCTAAACATGCAGTTCGAATATTACAGACTGAGACGCAACAACTTCCAACTTCGTTCGACATTTGAAGTTGCACACAGAACGGTAAGTTTTGAATGTAAGCTAACGTTTATTAGCTAAGCAACATGACTTTAATTTGCTGTGTGGTTAAATGAGTGAGGCTGTAAACTCACTGCTAACGTTATAACCATAGACATCTTATAAGGGTACGCAGCATAGAGCGCTACTGCCTACAGGCGCAGACGAGACGCGGGGCCGCCATCTTGGAGTGGTGATCCGCTCCACTCAGTGCAATTCATTTGGCAGGAGCAATGAACTGTCAGCACAATTTAATTCATTTTACCTCACTGAATACCACTGATTTTCACGCGTTTTTTTGTCATACGTGTAGCTATGATAAAGGACACATGTTTTGGCGTGTTTTATTATTCATAGTTTGCTTAACAGTAATAGAATAATCTTATATGCTATAAGTGACCAGACGTCCGAGATCAAAACTGGGAATATAATCCCAGAGAGGGGGGAAAAAATGGTCAGCAATTTTTAAATTGAAGAAAAAATATGATTAGGTTATATATACATGCGTATATCCTACATAAACAATGTATGAATACATTAGATATCTATATATCTTATAGACTGTATCTCTGTTGCTGCAGCAGCAGAGAGTTTATTCTGTTTTGACACTTTGTATTGATATTTTGTATTCCATTCTTCCCTTAAATGATCATGTTTACAGTGATTGTTTTATATGTATTTTTTATGTATGTCGCTTTGGATAAAAGCGTCTGCCAAATACTTAAACATAAACATATATAAACACCTTACAGTCTTTATATCAGCTAAAACCACCAATCTGTTTCTCTGGATTCGTAATAAAACCAAATTCTGTCTTACCCAACAATGTTAGTATTTGAATATTGTTACTTGAAGACTTATTCCTGGTTACAATTATACTGTTAAGAAAGTATTGTTTTATATTTTGCCTAAAATGAGAATGCATCATAATCAGTGGCGGCTGGTGAATTTTGTTTTAGGTGGGGCTGAAAGTTTGTAAATCAAACCCCTGTAGGGGGGTCATCCTCCCCCAGAAGATTACTTTGTATTTTCACATATAAATACTGAAGATCTTTGCTCCTTCTCAACTCTGTGCTAATATTCTTTTCACAAAACAAACCAATAATATGTTAATGTCAAATCTTACTTGTGAAAAGTAATCCCCCGATTCCTATTTTCAACAGTCCGCTCATTTGAGCAAGAAAACGCTGAACACCATCTTTGTTTTCTACCTGTCAACTGTCAGTTTAGGCTGCTCGCCGGCTCCTCATCACCACTTCAAGATGGCGGCCAAATTGCTCGTGTCACAGCAGCCAATGCTGCGTCTACTTATAAGATGTCTATGGTTATAACGTCATTGCAAACACGGCAATCTGTTGCGTCCACTGCAGTTCGCTACCTTATTCATACTTTTTGTCAAGTGAATTTTTTTAATCAGGGTTGCATGAGGTACCTACACATAACGTTACGTTAGTCAATGTATCACACTCAGTAACGTAACGTTTGACGGCGGTCAGCAGCACCGCGTATTTTAGCCACCTACAAAAAGACAAACATAATCAATTAAAGGTCAGTTAAAATGTATACTATATTAAGAATATGTGTACATATTGCATAGAGCCCTGACATATAAAAAGTTCAACTCTGTTCATTGTTATGTTCATGTATTTGTTATGTTTTCATGTGTACGCACACATAAACACACATACAGTATGAGATGAGATCAATGAGATAAGGTAAGAACAGGATAGAAACGGCTGTGGAACTAGTTACAATGCAATATGCCATGGAAATACAATGTTAACACTTTTGTGCAAATAAGTACAGTTGCACTTGTTTTTTCAAATGTGTTTATTCTGTAAAGGAATGAGTTAAATGTTTAAAATGACTGGTTAATAGTGCTATTATGAAGTGCAATGTCAGCACTATTTTTTTTCTTGCAATTTCAAATGCACTTGTTTTAATAAATAAATACAGCGTTTTACAAGCATACACAATCTGTGTAAATATATTAGTCTCTGGTTAAAAGGACTTGAAAGGACTCGAAACTCAAAATGCAGGACTTGGGACTTGACTTGAGACTTTCCAGTCTTGACTTTGGACTTGACTCGGGACTTGCCTGTCTTGACTCGGGACTTGACTCGAGACTTGAGGGCAAAGACTTGAGACTTACTTGTGACTTGCAAAACAATGACTTGGTCCCACCTCTGGTTACTATGGTAATCTAATGAGTAACTATGGTCACCTAATGAGTTACTATGGTCATCTAATTAGTTGCTATGGTCATCTAATGAGTTACTATGGTCATCTAATGAGTTACTATGGTCATCTAATTAGTTACTATGGCCATCTAATTACTTACTATGGTCATCTAATTAGTTGCTATGGTCATCTAATTAGTTGCTATTGTCATCTAATTAGTTGCTATTGTCATCTAATTAGTTACTATGGTAATATGATTAGTTACTATGGTCATCTAATTAGTTGCTATGGTCATCTAATGAGTTGCTATGGTCATCTAATTAGTTGCTATTGTCATCTAATTAGTTACTATGGTAATATAATTAGTTACTATGCTCATCTAATTAGTTACTATGGTCATCTAATTAGTTACTATGGTCATCTAATGAGTTGCTATGGTCATCTAATTAGTTACTATGGTAATCTAATGAGTAACTATGGTCATCTAATTAGTTACTAAAGTCATCTAATATTCTAATGAGTTACTATGGTCATCTAATTAGTTACTATGGTCATCTAATTAGTTGCTATGGTCATCTAATTAGTTACTACGGTCATCTAATTAGTTACTATGGTCATCTAATTAGTTGCTACGGTCATCTAATTAGTTACTATGGTCATCTAA
>NC_084744.1:38492165-38589665 GCF_033978785.1 Entelurus aequoreus | reverse complement strand
GAATGTATGTACTGTGTATATGTAGGAATAATTAAGTGTATGTGAGTATGCATGTATGTACAATATATTTTTCTCCCAGTGTGTGTGGGAGCCAAAGTACGCCACAAGCCACCCAGAGATTCTAACCCAAAACAGCAGGTGTGGTGCAGGGAACAAGGGACCGCCATCCGCCGCCTCAGGAAGGGGAAGCAGTGCACTGTCAACACCATGTATGGTGAGAATGGTGTTCGGCTGACCTCGACTGCGGATCAATCAATCAATCAATTCCTTTATTGTCATTGTCATAATAACACTTAAATCATACATGTCAACAAGATTTAGTTTGAGATCTTGTGGATCAGTGGAGGAAATACTTCAATCCCACCTACACGTCTTCCTATGAGGAAGCAGTTCCTGGGGAATATTTGGTGGAATCTCCTATTTCTGGGGCTGAAGTTGCCGAGGTAGTTAAAAAGCTCCTTGGTGGCAAGGTCCCGGGGGTAGATGAGGTCCACCCGGAGTTCCTAAGGCTCTGGATGCTGTGGGGCTGTCTTGGTTGAGAAGACTCTGCAACATCGCGTGGACATCGGGAGCGGTACCGGGGTGGTGGTTCCTCTCTTTAAGAAGGGGAACCGGAGGGTGTGTTTCAACTATCGTGAGATAGTCAAACTTTGGATTCAAGAGGAGCAGTGTAGTTTTCGTCCTGGTCATGGAACTGTGGACCAGCTCTATACTCTGGACAGGGTCCTTGGGGATGCATGGGAGTTTGCCCAACCAGTCTACTAGTCTCCCGGTAAAAGTTAGAGATGCTACCTCAGTAGAAGCATTTAAGTCTCATCTTAAAACTCATTTGTATACTCTAGCCTTTAAATAGACTCCCTTTTTAGACCAGTTGATCTGCCGTTTCTTTTCTTTTCTTTTCTACTCTGCTCCCAACCCGGGGTGGACCGCTAGCCTGTCCATCAGATGGGGACATCTCTACGCTGCTGACCCGTCTCCGCTCGGGATGGTTCCTGCTGGCCCCACTATGGACTGGACTTTCGCTGATGTGTTGGACTTTCACAATATTATGTCAGACCCACTCGACATCCATTGCTTTCGGTCTCCCCTAGAGGGGGGGGGGTTACCCACATATGCGGTCCTCTCCGAGGTTTCTCATAGTCATTCACATTGACGTCCCACTGGGGTGAGTTTTCCTTGCCCGTATGTGGGCTCTGTACCGAGGATGTCCTTGTGGCTTGTACAGCCCTTGGAGACACTTGTGATTTAGGGCTATATAAATAAACATTGATTGATTGATTGATTGATTGATTGATATATGTGTTTTGTGGACTTGGAAAAGGCATTCGACCGTGTCCCTCGGGAAGTCCTGTGGGGAGTGCTCAGAGAGTATGGGGTATTGGACTGTCTGATTGTGGCGGTCCGCTCCCTGTATGATCAGTGTCAGAGCTTTGCAGTAAGTCGGACCCATTTTCAGTGAGGGTTGTACTCCGCCAAGGCTGCCCTTTGTCACTGATTCTGGTCATAACTTTAATGGACATAATTTCTAGGGGCAGTCAGAACGTTGAGGGGATCCGGTTTGAGGGCTGCAGGATTAGGTCTCTGCTTTTTGCAGATGATGTGGTCCCGATGGCTTCATCTGGCCAGGATCTTCAGCTCTTACTGGATTGGTTTGCAGCCGAGTGTGAAGCGACTGGGATGAGAATCAGCACCTCTAAGTCTGAGTTCATGGTTCTCACCTGTAAAAAGGTGGCGTGCCATCTACGGGTTGGGGAAGAGATCTTGCCCCAAGTGGAGGAGTTCAAGTACCTCAGAGTTTTGTTCACGAGTGAGGGAAGAGTGGATTGTGAGATCGACAGGGGGCTCGGTGCAGCGTCTTCAGTAATTTGGATGCTGTATCAATCCGTTGTGGTGAAGAAGGAGCTGAGCCGGAAGGCAAAGCTCTCAATTTACCGGTCAATCTACCTTCCCATTCTCACCTATGGTCATGAGCTTTGGGTTATGACCAAAAGGACAAGATCACGGGTACAAGCGGCCAAAATGAGTTTCCGCCGGGTGGCGGGGCTCTCCCTTAGAGACAGGGTGAGAAGCTCTGTCATCCGGGAGGAGCTCAAAGTAAAGAGGAGCCAGATGAGGTGGTTCGGGCATCTGGTCAGGATGCCACCCGAACGCCTCCCTGGGGAGGTGTTTAGGGCACGTCCGACCAGTAGGAGGCCACGGGGAAGACCCAGGACACATTTGAAAGACTATTATTATATTATTAAATAGGTGTCGGATAGGTGTCGGTGTCTAGCAGGACCGATAATCAGTATTTCCGTTTTCTTAGCGTGTAGTTGCAAAAAGTTGCTGGACATCCATTGTTTAATTTCATACAGACACGCCTCCAAGTGACTACAATCTGGCGTGTTGGTCATGTTTAGAGGCATGTAGAGTTGGGTGTCAAAACTAATTAGATGACCATCAAAACTAATTGTGCAACAATTCTTTCAAGGATTTTCGAGATAAAGGAAAGGTGGTACAGTACAACCACATAAACAAAAGTTATAGCCAATAAAATAGGCTACAGCGGCCCCACAATAAATTGCAAAATCATGTGCTCCTTCGAGCCCTGTGTGGGCAGAATAATTAGGACACTTGACCATTACAACTGAAAAGGTTCAGGAATGATTGATTGATTGTATTAGTCAGGATTTTTTTTCAATTTGGAAAAAACATTAAGACAAGAACAAAATCCCCCAAAACAAATAGTATTAGATTTAAAAAGACAAACAACTGCTCAACATTTGTCTAGTGACTCTGCTTCATTGATCATTTTTATCTTAAAGCTGTAGTACTGTGTATCACTGTAAGGATTAAATACAAGACGAACCCATCTTTTTGAAAAAAAAGATTACCTAAAAAATAACGTCTTTTTTTTGTGTCAGTACTGGAACATAAAAATATGTGTGTGTCTTGTTGTATACCGCATTTTTCTATTTTTATCTCTATATTACTGGGTTGCATAGGATGTCAAATTTGTTTCTCTTCTTCACGGCTTAATTGACACAATGGTCAAGCAGCTAGAGCGTAGCATTTAAACAAGTGAGTGTGTTTGTAGAGTTTGAGCAGGAAATGCTGTATTTCTGTTCTTGTCTTGGGTGTACAGTCGCTCAAATAGAGAGAAAGGAAAGAGCTTTCATTAAGTCCCGAAAGAAGTGCTTCATAAAGGTAATAAAGTCAGTGAAAAACAAAAGTGTCTCGAAGGAAATTAGTCTTAAAAATATCACTTATCTAGTGGATTACAATCGGACCATGCTTGTGTCTGCAGTAAAAACTTTGTAAAATGTTTGTTTGAACATTTGATTTGTTTGAGAAACTTTCTGTGGTTCAGTCAAGTTTATTCTCTTCTATATTAGTAGTGTTTGAGAGCAGAACTAAGCATAAGAAAAGGACAAGCGATCGCATTAGTTTGTGTTCCTTTGTGGTTGCTATGCCTAAATATGACTACGGATACCTGCTTGTGCAATCAAACTAACGTTGTGTTAAATTGTAGTAATAAATATTGTGATTGTTGGTCCAATCCACTGAATTTTTGAAGTTGATTTTCATAACATAAAAATAAAAGCTTAGTTTTTGTGCAGGATTGTGCTTTATTCGATATGGATTATTACATTATAGTGTTTTAGTGATATTTTCTAGCATCAAGAAAATAGCCTGAATACTATTAATAAACTAAATTAATAGATTTCTCGAAGGCTCAACAGCATAAACTGAATCTTGATATCGCTAGCAAACCTTGCTGAACAACAGGGACATTTATAGTTAAATAATGAGACAAAATATGAACTTCACACTATTAAAACAACTGCAGACATGAATTGAAGTTGAGACTTATATTTGTAGCAGGAAATCAACTGCAAACAAAGTTATCCTTTTTCTCATTAGCGTCACGATCACAGCAGCACGACACTTTTTGTCCATCATATTCCTTACGTAGCGATGCACGAGTAAGTCCAACTTTGTCCTTCACAGATAAATGCTTAATTTGTGGACCCCTCAGATGTGAAGACATCATGTGCTTCCAATCAGAATCAGAATGCCTGTATTGTCATTGCATGGAAACAACAAAATTGAACAGCAATCCAGCTCAGTGCTTTTAAAACAACCTACATAAAATACTTTTAAGACAACAAACAATAATAAAACATTTAAAGGCCTACTGAAATGATTTTTTTAAATTTAAACGGGAATAGCAGATCCATTCTATGTGTCATACTTGATCATTTCGCGATATTGCCATATTTTTGCTGAAAGGATTTAGTAGAGAAAATCGACGATAAAGTTCGCAACTTTTGCTCGCTGATAAAAAAAAGCCTTGCCTGTACCGGAAGTAGCGTGACGTCACAGGAGCTAGGATTCCTCACAATTCCCTGTTGTTTACAATGGAGCGAGAGAGATTCGGACCGAGAAAGTGATGATTACCCCATTAATTTGAGCGAGGATGAAAGATTCGTAGATGAGGAACGTTACAGTGAATGACTTGAGAGGCAGCGATGGACATATCTTTTTTCGCTCTGACCGTAACTTAGGTACAAGCTGGCTCATTGGATTCCACACTCTCCTTTTTCTATTGTAGATCACAGATTTGTATTTTAAACCACCTCGGATACTATATACTCTTGAAAATGAGAGTCGAGAACGCGAAATGGACATTCAGTGCCTTTTATCTCCACGACAATACATCGGCGAAATGCTTTAGCTACGAGCTAACGTGATAGCATCTTGCTTTAACTGCATATAGAAACAAAAGAAATAAACCCCTGACTGGAAGGATAGATAGAAAATCAACAATACTATTAAACCGTGGACATGTAAATACACGGTTAATGCTTTCCAGGCTGGCGAAGGTTAACAATGCTGTGCTAACGACGCCATTGAAGCTAACTTAGCAACCGGACTGCACAGAGCTATGCTAAAAACATTAGCTCTCCACCTACGTCAGCCAGCCCTCATTTGCTCATCAACACCCGTGCTCACCTGCGTTCCAGCGATCGGCAGAAGGACGAAGGACTTCACCCGATGCGTTTGGCGGCCCGGAGACATAGGAAGTCAAGGTGAGGTCGGCGGCTAGCGCGGCTAGCGCTCCAACAAAGTCCTCCTGGTTGTGTTGCTGTAGTCTGCTGCTAATACACTGATCCCACCTACAACTGTCTTCTTTGCAGCCTTCATTGTTCATTAAAAAAAATTGCAAAAGATGTCCAGAATACTGTGGGATTATGAAATGAAAACAGAGCTTTTTGTATAGGATTCTACGGGGTACCATAACTTCCGTTACTTGGACTTCGTCACGCGCATACGTCATCATACCGCGATGTTTCAGCCGGATATTTCCAAGGGAAGTTTTAAATGTCACTTTATAAGTTAACCCGGCCGTATTGGCATGTGTTGCAATGTTAAGATTTCATCATTGATATATAAACTATCAGACTGCGTGGTCGGTAGTAGTGGCTTTCAGTAGGCCTTTAAAAACACAATAAAATGTTAAAAACATATTGCACAGCAGATCTCTATCAGAGGTAAGCAAGTTAATAAAGTTAGTACCAGTATGATGGAAAAACAAGTTGACTGAATGTGCTTAATGGTGTTTCAGTTGTATCCAATAAACCATATCCAATTGTATTGGATAAAGTGTGACGATCTGTCACTTCATTACTGTTTGTTTCCTTGTTTTTGTATTTACTTCCTATTAGTGCTCTTATTTTGTTTTTCCACTTCCTGCTTGTTCCGCTGAGCACTGTGTTCGTTCACTCACCTGCTGTTGATTGGCACCTGGTCCACACCTGCGGCCAATCAGCATATGTCTATTTATGCCTTGTCTCGAGCACTCAGTGCTCGAAGATTGCCTTATGTTTGGAACGCTTACATGCAAGACTGCTTCATTTCCCTCTCTGTTTTGAGTAATAAAACTCATCTTACCTTCTCATCGTCTCCTGGTTGCTGCATCTTGGAGTCTCAAAAACTGCAGCCATGCGAGTTCCTCACAGGATCTTCGAGCCCTGAGGAGTGCTCGAGACAAGGCATAAATAGACATATGCTGATTGGCCGCAGGTGCCAATCAACAGCAGGTGAGTGAACGAACACAGTGCTCAGCGGACCAAGCAGGAAGTGGAAACCAAAATAAGAGCACTGATAGGAAGTAAATACAAAAACAAGGAAACAAACAGAAATTAAGTGACAGATCGTCACATAAAGTCTCTAAAAAGCATCACAAAATGTCACAAATATCAGTCGGCCAATGTGAACATTTCATTCCGAACATCTTTAGCAATTTTTGTAGATTCGGGTCGGATGACGTCACTGGAAGAACGCTTCCATATCATCAGATCAGTCATACTGGAAATACGCAAAGATTGGAAAGAGATGTCCTGTTTATCATTCACAATCCTCATGTCCTTGGCTTTTTTATGCATTCGAAATCGTAAATACATTGCTAACAATTGAGTCGACAGATTGAGGGTCCTCTATTTGGCCCATAATATCCTCTAAAGACATCCAGAAACCGCCAACAATACTCCATTTACATGTCCTGACCTGAAAATTAACCAAATATGAGCAATATTGTAAGCGATATCAATCAATCAATCAATCAATCAATCAATGTTTACTTATATAGCCCTAAATCACGAGTGTCTCAAAGGGCTGCACAAACCACAACGACATCCTCGGCTCAGATCCCACGCAAGAAAAAAGTCAACCCAATGGGATGACAATGAGAAACCTTGGAGGGGACCGCAGATGTGGGCGACCGGTGCAATGGACGTCGAGCTATATATATATATATATATATATATATATATATATATATATATATATATATATATACATACATACACGTTAGGTCAGGAAAAAACACAAGAGGCCATATCATCTCTACAAGCCTTTTTTCCCTGCTCATCCATAAAATTCTATAAAATCCCTTGGCGAGCAGGCTTGGAAGGATGATATAGCCTCTTGTGTTTTTTCCTGACCTAATGTACACTACCGTTCAATGGTTTGGGGTCACATTGAAATGTCCTTATTTTTGAAGGAAAAGCACTGTACTTTTCAATGAAGATGCCTTTAAACTAGTCTTAACTTTAAAGAAATACACTCTATACATTGCTAATGTGGTAAATGACTATTCTAGCTGCAAATGTCTGGTTTTTGGTGCAATATCTACATAGGTGTATAGAGGCCCATTTCCAGCAACTATCACTCCAGTGTTCTAATGGTACAATGTGTTTGCTCATTGGCTCAGAAGGCTAATTGATGATTAGAAAACCCTTGTGCAATCATGTTCACACATCTGAAAACAGTTTAACTAGTTACAGAAGCTACAAAACTGACCTTCCTTTGAGCAGATTGAGTTTCTGGAGCATCACATTTGTGGGGTCAATTAAACGCTCAAAATGGCCAGAAAAAGAGAACTTTCATCTGAAACTCGACAGTCTATTCTTGTTCTTAGAAATGAAGGCTATTCCACAAAATTTTTTGGGTGACCCCAAACTTTTGAACGGTAGTGTATATTCTGCTCTACCCCGGTATTGAGCACTGTATAACGAACAAACCAAAGAAACCTTGACTATATATATATATATATATATATATATATATATATATATATATATATATATATATATATATATATATATATATATATATATATATATATATATATACATAAGTGTTGCATATGTATACACAAAAGTATTGCGGTATGATTCTTTTGGACACAATTCTGTTTCAGCATGACTACAACTAAACCTCAGTCCTGGTAACACCACCAGACACTTTGCACATCAGAAAGGAGGAGTCATAAACTGTCCTTGAAAGCATCTACTTTATTATTTAGTGTAAAGGTAAACTTTTAAGGTTGGACACAATCCATTGTGGGGAAGCACACATTTTCCCACAGTAAATAATGGAAATCAAAATCATCCGTTGCAGGTTCAGACAGTTTTTATTTCCAGTTTAACAACATATAGTATACATTTGAAATATCAATTAGTTGGTATTTTTAGATTGTCCATGCCAGTCTGTTAGACATAACAACTGACAGACTTGGCTGTTGTTAGTTCAGTCTCTATAGTTTGTGGTCTAAAGCAGTGGTCCCCAACCACCGGGCTGTGGCCCGGTACCGGTCCGTGGATCGATTGGTACCGGGCCGCACAAGAAATTAAAAAATAAATAAATAAAAATATTTTTTATTTTTTATTAAATAAACATAAAAAACACAAGATACACTTACAATTAGTGCACCAACCCAAAAAAACCCCCTCCCCTCATTCACACTCATTCGCACAAAAGGGTTGTTTCTTTCTGTTATTAATATTTCCGGTTCCTACATTATATATCAATATAGATCAATACAGTCTGCAGGGATACAGTCCGTAAGCACGCATGATTGTATTTTTTTATGACCAAAAATAAATAAATAAATACCATTAAACCAAAACCCCCCCGGTCCGTGGGACAATTTTTCAAGCGTTGACCGGTCCGCAGTTACAAAAAGGTTGGGGACCACTGGTCTAAAGAAGAAGTTGGTGCCATGCCTTGTTTTGTGGTGTTTTTCTTGCTTTAGGTGTTTTTCTTGAGTTGGGTGTTTTTTCTTGAGTTGGGTGTTTTCTTCCTCTCTAGTGCTCTTATTTCTGTTCTACTTCCTGTTTTGTGTTTTGTTGGGCAGTTACTTACCTGCCCTGACTCTGAGCGCTGAGTGTACATGCAACCGATGAATAAATTCAGAGTCCTGATAGCAGTTTACTATCCATCCAGGTTTGATACAAACCACCTGTGACTGTCATAAAGCTGCCAAAGTTCTAAATTGTTAGAACTTGCAGCTGTGTTACAATATTATATCAATAGAAGAACAGTGTCAATCACTACTGAACCTTTTTGTATTTATAAAACAATATTTGTATACAATTTAACAGCTGGGTTGCATCCTCCCCTATTTTAAAGGTGACATCCTTGTCACTACTGCTGGTTAGAGACTGCATTAACCCAGTAATTTGTTGTTGCAAGGACCGTAGAAAACTGTGAAACAGTGTCGGATGTGCAGGAATTACACAGTGTGCAGTGTATCCAAGCTGATAATCACTAAGGTACTTTTGTGGTACTCTGTTTCTCTGAGACCTAACCCGTGAGTGGGCTGGACTGACTTCTGCAGTCATATCAAGCAAATTTGTCTGATCCAAAGAGAATTCAGGAGCATCAGGATTTAGGGAAGTTTGTGACGTGTAAATAGTTTGTTCCAGATCTTCTGCAGTTGTGTTGTGGGGTTCCCTTTCTGAATCAACTTCCACAGAAGCTGGCAGCAGAGTGGCCTGCAGATCATCTTCCACACCATCCGTTCTCAAGGTTGTGGGTAAGAATCCACATGGAAGAAGCATGTCACGATGCAATACTCTCGCTTTGCCTTCACCATCTTCTGGCTTGACTACATAGATGAGGATACCATCATCAGGCTGTTTAACAACAACATAAACAGTTGATTCCCACTTGTCATTGATTTTGTGCTTCTTTCGGAGACTCAAGTTCCTTACGAGAACTCGATCACCTACTTCCAACGGCAGAACAGTCACTTTAGCATTCCAACGCCTTTTATTCAACAATTGCCTCTTTTCAGCGTTTCTTGACAGCAACTCACTCATAGTTGAGTCTTTTCTTTATTTCTTGCACATATCATGAGTGTGTTCTGGGGTTGTGGCCTTGAGGGCTGATATCGAAACAAATGTCAATTGGGACACGTGGTTCTCTACCAAACATAAGGAGAAAAGGAGTCTCACCAGTAACGTCATTTTTCCTACAGTTATAAGCATGTACGAGCGTCCTTACATAGTTTCTCCATTCCTCCTTCTTCTTGTCCTCCAGAGTTCCCAAGAGATACAGTAGAGTCCTATTGAACCTCTCCACCAGATTTCTTCTTGGGTGGTAGTGTTGTGCGGGACTTGGAGATACCAGCAAGCTTTTAAAGCTCAGTCACAAGTTCAGACTCAAAACAGGCTCCTTATGGCTGTGTAGCCTACAAGAAAAAAAATAGTGACTAATAAAACTCTCCAGGCTTGTACATATTTTGTATAATGATCAGTCACAACCAATATATTCCTGGTGTCTCGTGAGTCCGGTTTTAATGGCATGAAATTAATACAAACTAACTGAAGAATTCTTAAAATTTAAACGGGAATAGTAGATCCATTCTATGTGTCATACTTGATAATTTCGCGATATTGCCATATTTTTGCTGAGAGGATTTAGTAGAGAAAATCGACGATAAAGTTCGCAACTTTTGCTTGCTGATAAAAAAGCCTTGCCTGTACTGGAAGTAGCGTGACGTCACAGGAGGTAATATTCCTCACAATTTTCCTTTGTTTACAATGGAGCGAGAGAGATTCGGAGCGACAAAGCGACGATTACCCCATTAATTTGAGCGAGGATGAAAGATTTGTTGATGAGGAACGTTAGAGTGAAGAACTAGAGGCAGTGCAGGACGTATCTTTTTTTGCTCTGACCGTAACTTAGGTACAAGCTGGCTCATTGGATTCCACACTCTGTCCTTTTTCTATTGTGGATCACGGATTTGTATTTTAAACCACCTCTGATACTATATCCTCTTGAAAATGAGAGTCGAGAATGCGAAATGGACATTCACAGTGACTTTTATCTCCACGACAATACATCAGCGAAGCTCTTTAGCTACTGAGCTAACGTGATAGCATCTGGCTCAGATGCAGATAGAAACAAAATAAATAAATCCCTGACTGGAAGGATAGACAGAAGAGCAACAATACTATTAAACCATGTACATGTAACTACACGGTTAATAATTCTCAGCCTGGTAAAGCTTAACAATGCTGTTGCTAATAACGCTAAAGCTAACTTAGCAACCGGACCTCACAGAGCTATGATAAAAACATTAGCGCTCCACCTACGCCAGCCAGCCCTCATCTGCTCCTCAACAGCCGTGCTCACCTGCGTTCCAGCGATCGACGGCACGACGAAGGACTTCATCCGTGGGTTTGGCGGCTAGCATCGGCTAGGCGTCTGCTAGTCCTTGTTGTGTTGCTACAGCCAGCCGCTAATACACCGATCCCACCTACAACGTTCTTCTTTGCAGCCTCCATTGTTCATTAAACAAATTGCAAAAGATTCACCAACACAGATGTCCAGAATACTGTGGAATTATGAAATGAAAACAGAGCTTTTTCTACAGGCTCCGAATACTTCCCTTGTCCTTGTGACGTCACACGCATACGTCAGCATAATAAAACGTTTTTAACCGGAAGTGTGGCGGGAAATTTAAAATTGCACTTTATAAGTTAACCGTATTGGCATTTGTTGCAATGTTAAGATTTCATCATTGATATATAAACTATCAGACTGCGTGGTCGGTAGTAGTGGGTTTCAGTAGGCCTTTAACTTTGATGTTAACCAGTTGGGATGCTCTTTGAACTCTCGCTTTTCGTCGCACACAAAAGATATGTTTTGCACTGCATTCTAGTCCATCACTCTAACGTTCCTCATCCACAAATCTTTCATCCTCGCTCAAATTAATGGGGTAATCGTCGCTTTCTCGGTCCGAATCGCTCTAGCTGCGTTGAAAACAATAGGAAAATATGAGGAAGCGAACAACTGACTACGTCACGCTACTTCCGGTAGGGGCAAGGCTTTTTTTTAATCAGAGACCAAAAGTTGCGAACTTTATCGTCGTTGTTCTATACTAAATCATTTCAGCAAAAATATGGCAATATCGCGAAATGTTTAAGTATGACACACAGAATGGATCTGCTATCCCCGTTCAAATAAAAAAAAATCATTTCAGTAGGCCTTTAGCCTCAATGTATTTTGCCATCTTGGGCCAGAAAAATCTTTCTCTGGTTAGTTGTAAAGTCATTTCAATGCCCATATGGTCTACCTCATCGTTGACACCATGGAAAGAGCTGATTAAAAGCTTCACCTCTCTGATTGCAGACTCTGCGATGTAACACTCCTTCCACCAAAAGTAACTTTGATCTTTCTCGTACCAACAAAGCTACTCCAGACTCCTCACAACTCCTGTCTGTCTCAGGGTCAAATTCAGTTTCTAGCATTTGTATTACTCGTGCTAATGCCACATCCTCTCTCTGCAGTCGATATCAATTCTCCATGGACAATTCAGGCAAAGATGATTGACCAAGACATGGGTCTTCAAATTCATCTGGAACATCACTTTCATCACACAAAAGTGTTTCCAGTGCAGGTATTCCACTATCAACATCCTGTTGTTTGCCTTCTGAAATTGCATTAACATACACCATGGCATATGCAAAGGCTATTAACTGTCGTCATTCTGGACCTGGAATTCATCAGGTGATAAACTTATACGATCTAGCATACTTGAGATTCTTTGTTCCATCTCCTGAGACTCTTCATCATCTGTGGATGGTTCATGGGGTATCCTAGAAAGTCCATCATCATCAACATTGTGCTGACCAGCCTTGTAATTAATGTTAAAGTTGTAGACTGACAGAGCTGCAAGTCACCTGTGGCTTGCGGCATTCAACTTTGCACTGGTTAATGCATAGGTCATAGGATTATTATCAGTAAAGACTTTAAGCTAGTTAAGTAGTTGTGAAATCCAGTTTATGCATAGTATAGTTCTTTTCACTTTTTTGAGAGGCTACTACTGGCATAAGAAACAACACAGGTCTGACCATCTTGGACCTGGTACAGGGCTGCACCTATACTAGTTAAGCTGGCATATGGAAACTGCCAGTTGGCAAAAGCAAGCATAGGTGCTGATGTAAATTTGTCAATTACAATTACTTAGAATTACTTACAAAGACTTACAATTCTGGATGTGGAGAGATCGGGCCATTTTGGGCTGATAGATGCGTGTACGATGGACCTGCTCGCTAGCTTGGGAATTCTTCGCGAGCTACATCCAGCAGTGGCCTTTGAAGCAGCGGCGTCGACTACCAGCGGAGACGGTCAGCGAAAGAGACGTAAGCGGTGCGCTCGGAAGCAGAAGCGGGGGTGTCGGGCGGGGCTAACAACAAAGCTAAATGCTTTGTTGTTAGCGGGGCTAACGAAAAAGCTAAATGCTAATCCACAAAGAAGCGCTAATAAGGAGTCTGTTAAGCTAGAACTAGCCAGTGCCAGGCTGGATAATCCCTGCACACATAGCAATTCTTCTAGAATAATATACAACTCACATAATGTTTTTTCTGCGTCAGAGGTGGACATGCATTTTACTGAGGTGGCAAACAATCTAAAAATTCCTGTCATATCAATTCCTAGATATGGTCGAAATTATTTAAAGTGCACTATGCATAATAAACGTAACATTATTAATATTGCTACTACGGATACTTTCAACAAAAACTCCTCAAAACAGCCCACTACCTATAATATGGGCTTTTTAAACATAAGGTCATTGTCTTCCAAAACGTTATTAGTTAATGAAGTCATCAGAGACAACAATCTTGATGTCGTTGGTTTAGCCGAGACCTGGCTCAAACCAGACGAATTTTTTGCGCTGGGTGAGGCGTCTCCTCCTGGCTATGCGGGAACGCATATTGCCCGCCCCATTAAAAGGGGTGGGGGTGTTGCACTAATATACAACAAAAACTTTAGCCTTACCTCGGACCTAAATAATAAATATAACTCGTTTGAGGTGCTCACTATGAGGTTTGTCACACCGCTGCCTCTCCACCTGGCTGTCATCTACCGCCCCCCTGGGCCCTATTCGGACTTTATCAATGAATTTTCAGAGTTCGTTGCTGATCTAGTGACGCACGCCGACAATATAATCATAATGGGAGACTTTAACATCCATATGAATACCCCATCGGACCCTCCATGCGTGGCGCTCCAGACTATAATTGATAGCTGTGGTCTTACACAAATAATAAATGAACCCACGCATCGCAACGGTAATACGATAGATCTAGTGCTTGTCAGGGGTGTCACCACCTCTAAAGTTACGATACTCCCGTACACTAAAGTAATGTCCGATCATTACCTTATAAAATTCGAAGTTCGGACTCATTGTCAACAAACTAATAATAATAATAATAACTACTATAGCAGCCGCAACATTAATACTGCCACAACGACGACTCTTACTGACCTACTGCCTTCAGTAATGGCACCTTTCCCAAATTATGTGGGCTCTATTGATAACCTCACTAACAACTTTAACGACGCCCTGCGCGACACCATTGATATTGTAGCACCGCTAAAGCTAAAAAGGGCCCCTAAAAGGCGTACCCCATGGTTTACAGAAGAAACTAAAGCCCAGAAATTATCATGTAGAAAGCTGGAACGCAAATGGCGTGCGACTAAACTTGAGGTTTTCCATCAAGCATGGAGTGATAGTTTAATAACTTATAAACGCATGCTTACCTCAGCTAAAGCTAAATATTACTCAAATCTCATCCACCTCAACAAAAATGATCCTAAATTTTTGTTTAGTACAGTAGCATCGCTAACCCAACAAGGGACTCCTCCCAGTAGCTCCACCCACTCAGCAGATGACTTTATGAATTTCTTTAATAAGAAAATTGAACTCATCAGAAAAGAGATTAAAGACAATGCATCCCAGCCACAACTGGGTTCTATTAACACAAATATGACTGTATATACGACGGACATTGCCCTCCAAAATAGTTTCTCTCTCTTTGATGAAATAACATTGGAGGAATTGTTAAAATGTGTAAATGGGACAAAACAAACAACATGTTTACTTGACCCAATTCCTGGGAAACTTATCAAGGAGCTTTTTGTTTTATTAGGTCCATCAGTGTTAAATATTATAAACCTATCACTTTCCTCTGGTACTGTTCCTCTAGCATTCAAAAAAGCGGTTATTCATCCTCTACTCAAAAGACCTAACCTCGATCCTGACCTCATGGTGAACTACCGGCCGGTGTCCCACCTACCGTTTATCTCGAAAATTCTCGAAAAAAATTGTCGCACAGCAGCTAAATGAACACTTAGTGACTAACAATCTCTGTGAACCTTTTCAATCCGGTTTCAGGGCAAATCACTCTACGGAGACAGCCCTCGCAAAAATGACTAATGATCTATTGCTGACGATGGATTCTGATGCTTCATCTATGTTGCTGCTTCTTGATCTTAGCGCCGCTTTCGATACTGTTGATCATAATATTTTATTAGAGCGTATCAAAACGCGTATTGGGATGTCAGACTTAGCCTTGTCTTGGTTTAACTCTTATCTTACTGACAGGATGCAGTGTGTCTCCCATAACAATGTGACCTCGGACTATGTTAAGGTAACGTGCGGAGTTCCCCAGGGTTCAGTTCTTGGCCCTGCACTCTTTAGTATTTACATGCTGCCGCTAGGTGACATTATACGCAAATACGGTGTTAGCTTTCACTGTTATGCTGATGACACCCAACTCTACATGCCCCTAAAGCTGACCAACACGCCGGATTGTAGTCAGCTGGAGGCGTGTCTTAATGAAATTAAACAATGGATGTCCGCTAACTTTTTGCAACTCAACGCTAAGAAAACGGAAATGCTGATTATCGGTCCTGCTCAACACCAACATCTATTTAATAATACCACCTTAACATTTGACAACCAAACAATTAAACAAGGCGACTCGGTAAAGAATCTGGGTATTATCTTCGACCCAACTCTCTCGTTTGAGTCACACATTAAGAGTGTTACTAAAACGGCCTTCTTTCATCTCCGTAATATCGCTAAAATTCGTTCCATTTTGTCCACAAGCGATGCTGAGATCATTATCCATGCGTTCGTTACATCTCGTCTCGATTACTGTAACGTATTATTTTCGGGCCTCCCTATGTCTAGCATTAAAAGATTACAGATGGTACAAAATGCGGCTGCTAGACTTTTGACAAAAACAAGAAAGTTTGATCATATTACGCCTATACTGGCTCACTTGCACTGGCTTCCTGTGCACCTAAGATGCGACTTTAAGGTTTTACTACTTACGTATAAAATACTACACGGTCAAGCTCCTGCCTATCTTGACGATTGTATTGTACCATATGTCCCGGCAAGAAATCTGCGTTCAAAGAACTCCGGCTTATTAGTGATTCCCAGAGCCCAAAAAAAGTCTGCGGGCTATAGAGCGTTTTCTATTCGGGCTCCAATACTATGGAATGCCCTCCCGGTAACAGTTAGAGATGCTACCTCAGTAGAAGCATTTAAGTCTCATCTTAAAACTCATTTGTATACTCTAGCCTTTAAATAGACTCCCTTTTTAGACCAGTTGATCTGCCGTTTCTTTTCTTTTCTTTTCTACTCTGCTCCGGGGTGGACCGCTAGCCTGTCCATCAGATGGGGACATCTCTACGCTGCTGACCCGTCTCCACTCGGGATGGTTCCCGCTGGCCCCACCATGGACTGGACTTTCGCTGATGTGTTGGACTTTCACAATATTATATCAGACCCACTCGACACCGAGGATGTCGTTGTGGCTTGTACAGCCCTTTGAGACACTAGTGATTTAGGGCTATATAAATAAACATTGATTGATTGATTGATTGAATTATGTCAAACACCGCTCGGCATGTTGGTGTCCATTTTTCACCCAGTGACTGAGACTGTTTTCGTGGCCAAGGAGTAGAACCTTTGTGCCTGGGAGCTACAATAGGTCACTGTTCAATAGATCATTTAATGGTCTGACAATACTGCCATAACCTTTCACCAAATGTGTAATATCCAGTAAAACCTAAGAATGACCAAAGCTTTTAGACTGTTTGGGAACAGGGTCATTGTTTTACTGAATAAACTTTGTCAGGATCTGGCTGGATTCCCTGAGCAGAAATAACAATTTTGCATTTGGAAGAGGACAATTGAGACCAAAGTCAGCAATGTGTTTAAGAACTTTCATCAGTCTCTCCCCGTGTTCCTCAAGAGAACTAGAGACAATTATAAGGTTGTCAAGAAAAGCAACTACCTCTTGCAGATTAATGCCTTCCATCACCTTTTCAGTGGTTCGCTGGAAGGTATCTGGGGAGTTGGTGATGCCTTGTGGTATCCTGGGAAACGCTATCCACGTTACAAAGGGTGTTGTGAATGCTGTCTTTGGACGATCAGCTGGCTCAAAATCCAGCTGATAGTATCCACTCTTAAGGTCAAGGACAGTGAACCATTTTGAACCTGACAGCAAGGTAAAGGTTTCCTCTATTCGAGGTAGTGTGTAACCGTCCTTCTTTGTCAGGTTGTTCAACTTGCGGTAGTCCACCTCCATTTGCAGCTCTCCATTTTTCTTTGACAACAACGATTTGAGAGGCATAGGGACTTTGCGATTCCTCTCTGACACCCATTGCCTAGTCCCTATTCCAGTCATTTAGGTCAGCTGGTGAAACACACCCTGTTTGTTCTTTGAATGGCACATGCTCTTCCAGTTTTATGCGATGAGTGACACCTGCAACACTCTCACAGTCCTAAATCATATCTAGCAAATGCAGCGGGTACCTCTTTCTCAACTCTAGCCTCTATGTACTCCTTCAGCTGGGTTGATATGGGACTTCCACTAAAGTCAAGATGGAGGGCTTCAACTACAGAGTTGCTCTTTCTATGTTGTGACACCCTTAAGGAATATGCGTCAGGCTGAGGAAGGTTTCTAAAGATGTTTTGGTCAGGAGGCACAACAGGCACAGCCCAGTCGATTAAAAAGCACTGAGCAATGGTTGGTTTTGGATGCAAAGTAATATACCTTTCGAACCTATTTCTTACACCAGTTTAAATTTGCTGTGGGATTCAGCTTTTACATAAACAATCAAACCACCTGGTGTGGGACCTTCCTCCATACTACCCAATACAGCCTGAGAACCCCTCATGTGTTTTCGTTTGGCAGCTGCTGTTTACAGTGCGAAGTTTGCCTCGCTTAAGGCGTCAGGAACCTCGCTGCTAAGTGTCACAAAACTTTGGCATCTTTTATTTGGGAGTCAGTAAATCTAAACCATTCTGTGTAAGCCATCGCCCAGTTAGCTTGAATAGGAAGTATTTCAAGGAACTTTGTTCCACCCTGCTTTTGGCAATTCTTCCCCATCGGACGCAGAGTGTTGGTACCAACACGAAGCGGAAACATGCTATTGTACGACTGATCCGGGCTTACTAATGCTAGAATGGGAAAACTTTTATCTGTGCCACACACACTTTTCAGGAAACTGAACATCGACTTTCACATATCCTAGATAGGGAATTATTTGTCCAGCCGCATCTTCATCTTGGTTGAGTATAGCTGTCGTTGAGAAAGGTAAAATAACTGAGATATGATTGTCACTTGTGAGCCTGAGTCCACTATGCACTTGCACTTAACTCCATCCAGACATGCGTCACTGTCACACGGTTCTCTTACAAGTCCATCGGGAATATCAAATATCTTGCTTTCATTTGGAGACTTGTGCACACACTGACTCAAAAGAGGGGAACTTACAGTGCAATTAGCTCCAGCTTGTTCAACAGCAGGAGCTCCTATTCGTTTAAAGACAGGTTTGGCTGTTGAGGGGTCAATGAACGTCTGTTCTGTCTGACTTGGTGCCTGATCCCCTCCTCAAGCCCCCTTCCCTGTAGGATTGTTAGGGGGAAATGGTTTGGACACATCATAGGTTATATGTGCTTTGTTATAAACTTTGGTTGGAGTATCACCCATATGTTGTGTTTTCCTCATTTTTCTCTATCACATGTCGTAATTTTGAACAGCAACTCTAAGAAGGTAAGAGTGTTAGTGGAAAGGCTATGAACGGTTCTTTTAATTGCAAGGTGGCGATTTAGAAGTCATCCCAACAACAGCTGTGAGTCAGCATCTTGTTTAGCCACACCATTGTTTTCAACAGCTTCTTCCAGAAGAGTTTGGAGTCGACGCAGATAGTCAGATGCATTACAATAAGCCTTATCTAGTTTGTGGCGATAAGCACAGGGTGAGGCTTGTGCTGCAATGGAGTGCTATATTTCCGGCTGGGCTCAGTAAACTGTCAATTATCAACGCTGCTGTGCCACCGCTAGACTAAAGTCGTCCAACATTTGCTTAAAACGATAATCTACCTCTGCAGTAGGTTTAGGACATTTACCAGAGAATAGACGTGACTCTAGACATGTTTCACAATATGTTCCACAATTACCTTCTGAACATCTGCAGGTAAAGATTTAACAACCAAGGCGTCACTAGAGGCCTGTGTAGACGGTTGGCCAGCATTGTTTGAGATGACAATTCTTGGATTGGGGGCAGTATGTGTTTTAAGTGCAGCTGCTGGGGTTGAAGTAGTTAGCATGTTACCACCTTTTTCGCAAATATGATTCAATACTACATTATGCAAAGCAGGGGGATTGATATTGTAATTTTGAGCTAGTACATTCACTTGCTCACTAAAACTAGCAGCCATGTCGCTAATAACACGAGCAAGTGGCACAACATCCTCTCTGAGTGCCTCACTTGAAGGCTTTGGTATACAATATTCATCTACCTGAATAACCTCCAACATGAGTCACTTGCTGTCTAACAGCATTGGGGTGTTACACTCCCAGAACTGACATAGCAGAGTATTGGAAAGACCGCTAATATACTGCACTTTGACAACTTCATGCAGCACGGACTTCTGCCAGTTGGACTTTACAGTATAATCTGGATCAAAACCGTACCTCTCGCAAAACTCCTTTTTTTTTTAACAGTAGAAAAAGTTACAAGTTTTACCCTTTCGAGATTTTAAATTAAGAGGAATTAAATGCACTTCAGTCCCTGTTCGGGCGCCAATTTTTCTTATTACTTTGGTTGTAACCAATGAATAAATTCAGAGTCCTGATAGCAGTTTACTATCCATCCAGGTTTAATATGTACTGGACTGAAATGCACCTTGCTCCATTTGACAAAAAACAAACTTAAAAATAAAAAATACAAAAAACAATACAACAAAATATATACAGTGCAGGCCAAAAGTTTGGACAGACCTTCTCATTTAAATGTGTTTTCTTTATTTTCATGACTATTTACATTGTAGATTGTCACATCAAAACTATGACACCTGGTGAAGTGAAAACCATTTCAGGTGACTACCTCTTGAAGCTCATGGAGAGAATGCCAAGAGTGTGAAAAGCGTAATCAGAGTAAAGGGTGGCTATTTTGAAGAAAGTAGAATATAAAACATGCTATTTCACCTTTTTTTGTTAAGTACATAACTCCACATGTGTTCATTCATAGTTTTGATGTGACAATCTACAATAGTCATGAAAATAAAGAAAACATTGCATTGAATGAGGAGAAGGTGTGTCCGAACTTTTGGCCTGTACTGTAAATGTCAACAATGATTCATTCAATCGTCCTTTATATCCGATATTATCGGCCGATAAATGCTTTAAAATGTAATATTGGAAATTATCTGTATCATTTTTTTAATTATCGGTATCGGTTTTGTATTTTTTTTTTTTTTTTTTAAATAAAATCAACATAAAAAACACAAGATACACTTACAATTAGTGAACCAACTCAAAATACCCTCCCTCCCCCATAAGGGTTGTTTCTTTCTGTTATTAATATTTCTGGTTCCTACATTATATATCAGTATATATCAATACAGTCTGGAAGGGATACAGTCCGTAAGCACACGTGATTGTGCGTGCTGTTGGTCCACTAATAGTACTAACCTTTAACAGTCCATTTGACTCATTTTCATTAATTAGTAGTTTCTATGTAACTGTTTTTATATTGTTTTACTTTCCTTTTTATTCAAGAAAATATTTGTAATTTATCTATCTTATTTTATTTTATTAATTTTTTTAAAAAGGACCTTATCTTCACCATACCTGGTTGTCCAAATTAGGCATAATAATGTTTTAATTCCACGACTGTATAGATCGGTATCGGTTGATATCGGTATCGGTTGATATCGGTATCGGTAATTAAAGAGTTGCACAATATCGGAATATCGGATATCGGCAAAAAGCCATTATCGGACATCCCTATTTATAGCCATATACCTATTGATAATGTTGTCCAGCGAAATAGATCGGATGTCTGTAAAGTTCTAAGTTTAAATAACAAGTATGAGGGAGTGTGAGTGTTGGAATGTCTTTGATGAACCAGCAGTTTGCTGAGATGACAGCAAATGTCCTCCAATGTGGCCCAAGAAAACAGCAGGATTCTCATTGATTGCCAACACTGGCAAGGAAACATCAACAAGTCCTGCAAGAACAAGCCTCAGACACTGTGACACCATCTCTCCCAAACACACCCACTGGTGCACCTCCCCCCCCGCCCCCCCTTTCCCATCTCTCCCAAACCCACCTACTGATGCATCCTCCCCGCTCCTCCATCTCTCCCAAACACACCTACTTGTGCATCCCCCGCTCCCCCATCTCTCCCAAACACACCTACTGGTGCATCCCCCCTTACCATCTCTCCCAAACACACATACTGGTGCATCCTCCTTTTCCCATCTCTCCCAAGCACACCTACTGGTACATACCCCCCTTTCCCATCTCTCCCAAACCCACCTACTGATGCATCCTCCCCGCTCCTACATCTCTCCCAAACACACCTACTGGTGCAACCCCCCCGCTCCTCCATCTCTCCCAAACACACCCACTTGTGCAGCCCCCCGCTCCCCCATCTCTCCCAAACACACCTACTGGTGCATCCCCCCTTACCATCTCTCCCAAACACACATACTGGTGCATCCTCCTTTTCCCATCTCTCCCAAGCACACCTACTGGTGCATACCCCCTTCCCATCTCTCCCAAACACACCTACTGGTGCACCCCCCTGCTCCTCCATCTCTCCCAAACACACCTACTGGTACATATCCCCGCTCCCCCATCTCTCCCAAACACACCTACTGGTGCATCCCCCTTTTCCCATCTCTCCCAAACACACCTACTGGTGCACCCCCCTTTTCCCATCTCTCCCAAACACACCTACTGGTGCTTCCCCCCCTTCCCATCACTCCCAAACACACCTACTGGTGCCCCCCCCCCCCCCCCCCCGCTCCTCAATCTCTCCCAAACACACCTACTGGTGCAACCCCCCTTCCCATCTCTCCCAAACACACCTACTGGTGCATCCCCCCCCTTCGCATCTCTCCCAAACACACCTACTGGTGCATCCCCCCTTCCCATGTCTCCCAAACACACCTACTGGTGCATCCCCCCTTCCCATCTCTCCCAAACACACCTACTGGTGCAACCCCCCCTTCCCATCTCTCCCAAACACACCTAATGGTGCATCCCCCCCCTTCCCATCTCTCCCAAACACACCCACTGGTGCATCCCCCCTTCCCATCTCTCCCAAACACACCTACTGGTGCATCCCCCCCTTCCCAATTCTCCCAATCACACCTACTGGTGCATCCCCCCTTCCCACCTCTCCCAAACACACCTACTGGTGCATCCCCCCCCTTCCCAATTCTCCCAATCACACCTACTGGTGCATCCCCCCTTCCCATCTCTCCCAAACACACCTACTGGTGCATCCCCCCCGCTCCTCCATCCCTCCCAAACACACCTACTGGTGCATCCCCCCCCTTCCCATCTCTCCCAAACACACCTACTGGTGCATACCCCCGTTCCCATCTCTCCCAAACACACCTACTGATGCATTCCCCCCGCTCCTCCATCTCTCCCAAACACACCTACTGGTGCATCCCCCCCGCTCCTCCATCTCTCCCAAACACACCAACTGGTGCATCCCCCCACTCCTCCATCTCTCCCAAACACACCTACTGGTGCATCCCCCCTTTCCATCTCTCCCAAACACACCTACTGGTGCATCTCCCCACTCCTCCATCTCTCCCAAACACACCTACTGGTGCATCCCCCCCGCTCCTCGATCTCTCCCAAACACACCTACTGGTGCATCCCCCCGCTCCTCCATCCCCACAACCCCCTCCCATGTTGGTAAAAATATCTGCAGACAGCAGGAGAGGAGGCACGCCTGGTTCTCTCTCTCTCTTGCTCGCTCGCTCCCAGACAAACCACCCATGTGACTTCTCAGGCTGACTGTGCCTTCATTCAGCCTCCTGCCTTCCTGCCAACTAATGAGCCTTTGTGTGACAGCAGAGCAGCACCGAGACAAAGACTGACATCCTGCTCCTTCTATTCTAGTATCCACACACTCCTACTTCCTGCTGCACCCCTCCTTTGTTTTGAGGGGGTTTAATCCATGAACCTGTGGGGCTGCTGCCAGTCAGTGGACTGAGGCGAAAATGGAATGCTCCTCATCCATCATCTTTTTTCCAATTCCACATGCATGTGTAGCTGTGCTGTGGTGAGAAGAAGAGAAGACAGTGGAGGTCAGTAACTGCTTTTTTTCTACGTTGTCACATCATTGCAGAATTTGTGTGTGTGTGTGTGTGTGTGTGTGTGTGTGTGTGTGTGTGTGTGTGTGTGTGTGCTCCAGACTGAGAAATGTGTGTTACCCCAACGACTTGATTAAAGGAGAAGAGAGAGGTGAGATTTCCAGTTCATGTGTGTGCCTGTAGGGATTCTGACAAGGATTTTTTTGATGCAATGCTTTTCCATCCTTTTGGCTCAGTAAGAAAAAGAAGAGCAGTGAATCATTGATGGTCTGTGTAATCGAATCATTTAGATCAGGGCTGTCATACTTGTGTTTATTGAGGGTCAAATCGCAACTACCCTATTTTCCGGACCATTGGGCACACCGGTTTATAAGGCGCACTGCCGATGAATGGTCTATTTTTGATCTGTTTTCATATGTAAGGCGCACCAGATTATAAGGCGCATTAAAGGAGTCATATTACTATGATTATTTTCTAAAAGTAAAAGACTTCCTTGTGGTCTACATAACATGTAATGGTGGTTCTTTGCTCAAAATGTTGCATTGATGATGTTTTACACATCATCTTCAAGTCACTTTCTGACAGTCTCTTCAGGATGCACCATTTTGTGGGCGGTCTTATTTACGTGCCTCCACTTGGACAGCGTCTTCTCCCCGTCATCTTTCTTGTAGCGGTGTAGCGTGCATGGACGGGGGTGGAAGAAGTGTCAAAAGATGGAGCTAACTGTTTTAATGACATTCAGACTTTACTTCAATCAATAACGGAGCAGCATCTCCTCATCCGTGGCTCACTAGTGCAACAACAACGCCCGAAATGTGTCCCGACCAGAACTCTCTAAAAACTAAAGTTCCTTGGGTGAATAATGTAAAACTCACTCCACCGGTATGTTTTAGTGCTTTCATGGTGAGTTTACTGACATATATAAGTAAGAACTTTACACTACTTTATATTAGAAATGGCAACAGTGGAGGATGAATGTCACATAACAAGAAGATAGAGAAAAAGAAGAAATGTATCAACTACGGTGTCATCACAGCCTACAAAGGCGCATGCGCACAAATTTCAGGAATTATGCAGATCCCAAATACAGATCAGCAGGTACCAGAAGGTAAGAAAAGTTGCTTTTGCATAATATGGCAAAACAAAACGCCATAAAATGTCTTACCTTATACACACACCATAATAATACTCCTATGTTGAAGCACAGTACAATCCATCAAGCGGTGTGGCTTCATAGCTTACCAAAGTCCTACTAAAACATTTTGATAGATTTTTGAGTGCCTTGTGTAATGTTCTATATTTTCAATGGAACATTTAACATTGTGGTGTTGATTACTTGAGTCATATTGCAGTCTACACGTATCTCTTATGTGTGGCTGCCATTTACTGGTCACACTTATCATTACACTATGTACCAAATAAAATAGCTTTAAGGTCGGTAAGCATAACCAAAATTATTCCGTACATTAGGCGCACAGGGTTATAAGGCGCATTGTCGAGGTTTGATAAAATGAAAGGATTTTATGTGTGCCTTATAGTCCGAAAAATACGGTATGTCTGCCCTCAGAGGGCCTCTTATAATAGTAAATATGGATGAATTTAAAGGTATAATAGCCTTGTTACACAATTTGCCAAAGCAACTGTTTTTGATTACTATGTTTTACTAACAGATTAATGGATACCTTTCTATGAAACCTTAAGTCAAGCAGATATCTATTGGAACAAAAACAAATGTTCAGAACGTCTTGTTGCATGATCAGATATTCAAGTGTAGATAATATATTCAGTATTTTTTTCTGTCAAAATTGAAGGAGCAAATACATTGCATTTAGCCAGAAAGTGCTTTATTATTTCTAGCCTTTTGCAGGCCACATGAATGCCATTTTAAATAATGTGGCAACTACATTGATGGACAAGGTAAAATAACTTGGTGGGCACTTACATGGTGGACCACAGCAAATGTAGTGAAGAGCCACTTTAAATAAAGTGCAACTATTTAAAAAAGTGTGGCGGGCCAGTTTAAATGACATGGTGGACCGCGTAAAATTATGTGGTGGGCGAGTTTAAATGACATGGTGGACCACAAAATGATATGGCCGATCACCTATGATGATGTGGAGGATCACAGGAAATAATGTTGTGGACATGAAAGGAGGTGGGAGGCCACAAGAAAGGAGGTGGGAGGCCACAAGAAAGGAGGTGGGAGGCCACAAGAAAGGAGGTGGGAGGCCACACGTCCAGATGAGATGACATGTGGGGTTCCATCACTGAAGTGGTCCCTGGGCACCTGAGATTTAGATGCTTAGAAAAAAAAAGAGTGTGGAAAAGCCTTCCTTTTGCTATCCTTGTTTTATACTTTCATTTTTCTGCAATGGAGGCATTTTGTTTCTCTGCACATATTAGTCATGTGGAGAGCACTGCTGTCTCCATGGAAACCACTTAGTATCCCAGGCTGAGCACAGCATACAGTAATGGTAGGACCTTTTCTTCATGCCTTTTGTCCATAAGCAAATCAAGACTTCAGTCTTGTCACTTAGTTTGAGGTTGTGGAGGTTCTTGATTAACTGTTGATGTTGTGGAGGTTCTTCATTAGCTGGGGATGTTGTGGAGGTTCTTCATTAGCTGGTGATATTGTGGAGGTTCTTCATTAGCTGGTGATGTTGTGGAGGTTCTTCATTAGCTGGTGATGTTGTGGAGGTTCTTTATTAGCTGGTGATATTGTGGAGGTTCTTCATTAGCTGGTGATATTGTGGAGGTTCTTCATTAGCTGGTGATGTTGTGGAGGTTCTTCATTAGCTGGTGATGTTGTGGAGGTTATTCATTAACTGGTAATGTTGTGGAGGTTCTTCATTAGCTGGTGATGTTGTGGAGGTTCTTTATTAGCTGGTGATGTTGTGGTGGTTCTTCATTAGCTGGTGATGTTGTGGTGGTTCTTCATTAGCTGGTGAGGTTGTGGAGGTTCTTCATTAGCTGGTGATGTTGTGGAGGTTATTCATTAACTGGTAATGTTGTGGAGGTTATTCATTAACTGGTAATGTTGTGGAGGTTCTTCATTAGCTGGTGATGTTGTGGAGGTTCTTCATTAGCTGGTGATGTTGTGGAGGTTCTTCATTAGCTGGTGATGTTGTGGAGGTTCTTCATTAGCTGGTGATGTTGTGGAGGTTCTTCATTAGCTGGTGATGTTGTGGTGGTTCTTCATTAGCTGGTGATGTTTTGGTGGTTCTTCATTAGCTGGTGATGTTGTGGAGGTTCTTCATTAGCTGGTGATGTTGTGGTGGTTCTACATTAGCTGGTGATGTTGTGGTGGTTCTTCATTAGCTGGTGATGTTGTGGTGGTTCTTCATTAGCTGGTGATGTTGTGGAGGTTCTTCATTAGCTGGTGATGTTGTGGAGGTTCTTCATTAGCTGGTGATGTTGTGGAGGTTCTTCATTAGCTGGTGATGTTGTGGAGGTTCTTCATTAACTGGTAATGTTGTGGAGGTTCTTCATTAGCTGGTGATGTTGTGGAGGTTCTTCATTAGCTGGTGATGTTGTGGAGGTTCTTCATTAGCTGGTGAGGTTGTGGAGGTTCTTCATTAGCTAGTGATGTTGTGGAGGTTCTTCATTAGCTGGTGATGTTGTGGTGGTTCTTCATTAGCTGGTGATGTTGTGGAGGTTCTTCATTAGCTGGTGATGTTGTGGTGGTTCTTCATTAACAGGTGATGTTGTGGAGGTTCTTCATTAGCCAGTGATGTTGTGGAGGTTCTTCATTAGCTGGTGATGTTGTGGAGGTTCTTCATTAGCTGGTGAGGTTGTGGAGGTTCTTCATTAGCTGGTGAGGTTGTGGAGGTTCTTCGTTAGCTGGTGATGTTGTGGAGGTTCTTCATTAGCTGGTGATGTTGTGGAGGTTCTTCATTAGCTGGTGATGTTGTGGTGGTTCTTCATTAGCTGGTGATGTTGTGGAGGTTCTTCATTAGCTGGTGATGTTGTGGAGGTTCTTCATTAGCTGGTGATGTTGTGGAGGTTCTTCATTAGCTGGTGATGTTGTGGAGGTTCTTCATTAACTGGTAATGTTGTGGAGGTTCTTCATTAGCTGGTGATGTTGTGGAGGTTCTTCATTAGCTGGTGATGTTGTGGAGGTTCTTCATTAGCTGGTGATGTTGTGGAGGTTCTTCATTAGCTGGTGAGTTTGTGGAGGTTCTTCATTAGCTGGTGATGTTGTGGAGGTTCTTCATTAGCTGGTGAGGTTGTGGAGGTTCTTCATTAGCTAGTGATGTTGTGGAGGTTCTTCATTAGCTGGTGATGTTGTGGAGGTTCTTCATTAGCTGGTGATGTTGTGGAGGTTCTTCATTAGCTGGTGATGTTGTGGTGGTTCTTCATTAACAGGTGATGTTGTGGAGGTTCTTCATTAGCCAGTGATGTTGTGGAAGTTCTTCATTAGCTAGTGATGTTGTGGAGGTTCTTCATTAGCTGGTGATGTTGTGGAGGTTCTTCATTAGCTGGTGATGTTGTGGAGGTTCTTCATTAGCTGGTGATGTTGTGGAGGTTCTTCATTAGCTGGTGAGGTTGTGGAGGTTCTTCATTAGCTGGTGAGGTTGTGGAGGTTCTTCATTATCTGGTGAGGTTGTGGAAGTTCTTCATTAACTGGTGATGTTGTGGAGGTTCTTCATTAGCTGGTGATGTTGTGGCAGACATGCAGTCAAAAAGCCAACACAGCCTCCAGCAAACAATGAGCCTCCCTCTCTTTGTCTGGCAGTGATGGTTAAAGGTTAAAGGTTAAAAGGTTAAAGGTGCTCCTGTCTGGGCTGCAGCTCTTCTTCTATCTTCCCAGACAGGCAGACAGGCAGCATGTGCATGTGCATGACTGGCTAGCAGAGCCCCAATGAAAGGTCTGTGAATGGAAGCTGCTTTGAAAGCTAGACTTGCTAAGGATGTGCACCATCTTGACTGTTTGCAGTGTGGAGAAGGTGCCAATCATCTCACGCACAAAAACTTAAGCTGGGTTTAAGATACATTCTTGACTTGGGCAAGCTTTAGACCAGGGATGTCCAAGTGGTTTTCCCTGAGGGCCACATGGCAGTTATGTCTGCCATCAGAGTGTAACAGCCAATAATGTAGGAATATGTCTCTGGATTTCATTGTTCATTATATACATTGGTGTAAGTAGACTGTAGCGTAAAAACTTAACATTTACAACATTTTACTGTAAAATATTGATTTTTTTTTTTACAACTTGATATTGTTCATGGAAAAACAGTACAAGTTCTTTTATTATTCTGGCAACTTAAAGGCCTACTGAAACCCACTACTACCAACCACGCAGTCTGATAGTTTATATATCAATGATGAAATCTTAACATTGCAACACATGCCAATACGGCCGGGTTAACTTATAAAGTGCAATTTTAAATTTCCCGGGAAACTTCCGGTTGAAAACGTCTAGGTATGATGACGTTTGCTCGTGACGTCGATGGATGAAGCGGAAGTATTCGGACACATTGTATCACAATACAAACAGCTGTTTTCATCGCAAAATTCCACAGTATTCTGGACATCTGTGTTGGTGAATCTTTTGCAATTTGTTTAATGAACAATGGAGACTGCAAAGAAGAAAGCTGTAGGTGGGATCGGTGTATTAGCGGCTGGCTGCAGCAACACAACCAGGAGGACTTTGGGTCGGATAGCAGACGCACTATCCGACGCTAGCCGCCGACCGCATCGATGATCGGGTGAAGTCCTTCGTCGCGCCGTCGATCGCTGGAACACAGGTGAGCACGGGTGTTGATGAGCAGATGAGGGCTGGCGTAGGTGGAGCGCTAATGTTTTTATCATAGCTCTGACGAGGTCCCGTAGCTAAGTTAGCTTCAATGGCGTCGTTAACAACAGCATTGCTGCTCCGACAGGCGGCACAGCATTAACCGTGGGGTCACAGGTCCAGTGTTTGGTTCGGTGTCTCCTGATAGTAGTATTGTTGATCTTATGTCTCTCCTTCCAGTCAGGGGCTTATTTCTTTTGTTTCTATCTGCATTTAAGCACAATGCTATCACGTTAGCTCCATAGCTAAAGTGCTTCACCGATGTATTGTCGTAGAGATAAAAGTCACTGTGAATGTCCATTTCGCGGTTTCAACTCTCATTTTCAAGAGGATATAGTATCCGAGGTGGTTTAAAATACAAATCCGTGATCCACAATAGAAAAAGGAGAAAGTGTGGAATCCAATGAGCCTTTTTACCTAAGTTACAGTCAGAGCGAAAAAAGATACGTCCTGCACTGCACTCTAGTCCTTCACTCCCACGTTCCTCATCCATGAAGCTTTCATCCTAGCTCAGATTAATGGGGTAATCGTCGCTTTCTCGGTCTGAATCGCTCTCGCTGCTGGTGTGAACAATGGGGAAATGTGAGGAGCCTTTCAACCTGCGACGTCACGCTACTTCCGGTACAGGCAAGGCTTTTTTTATCAGCGACCAAAAGTTGCGAACTTTATCGTCGATGTTCTCTACTAAAACCTTTCAGCAAAAATATGGCAATATCGCGAAATGATCAAGTATGACACATAGAATGGATCTGCTATCCCCATTTAAATTAAAAAAAATCATTTCAGTAGGCCTTTAACTGCCAGTTTTTCTACTGTAAAAACAAATGAATCGTTTTTCCATGTTAACAAGATTTTACAGTAAAAATATGGCAGCTCATTCAACAGAATTTTAACGCAAATGTTTTAAAGTCTGTAATGAACACTGTAAAATGTGTTGTCATTTTTATGAATTTGGTGGGTAGTTTGCTGTAAAGTTAAGTATCCATCCATCCATTTTCTACTGCTTGTCCCTTACGGGGTTGCAGGGGGTGCTGGAGCCTATTTTATTTATTTTTATTTAGACGAAAACATGTTTGGAAAGTATGATGATATAGTGTAATATTTGTTGCAATATTGGATACTATTAAAGTTCAAAGGGTATGCAATTTCAAGCAGTACATATATTTTTTCTGTAAAAATTAAAAAACCCAATGACATTTAGTGAGAAAATATGAAGTACTTTATTGACACACATCATTTCTAGGTGTTTGCGGGCCAGATAAAATGATGTGGTCCCTGGGCCTTGAATTTGACATCACTGCTTTAGATAATGATATAAACAATATTTGTCTTTTGACTAAAGTTTTCACGTTCCCACCAGGCAGTACAGTTGGATGCAAACACAACTGTTCTGTAACATTTTAGTAACCTTCATGGTGTACTATGAAGTGGTGCATTACCAAAAGGGCGGAGCTAAGGCAACAGACCAATTCTGCACGCGGTGATTGAGAGATAAGTCAACTCATTGTTTCTTTAGGGTTTAAAGAATGTTCTGTTGCAGGCTGGCTTGTCTTCACCCTCACTCAGTGGCCTAGTGGTCAGAGTGTCCGCCCTGGGATGGGTAGGTTGTGAGTTCAAACCCCGGCCGAGTCATACGAAAGACTATTAAATGAGAGCAATTACCTCCCTGCTTGGCACTCAGCATCAAGGGTTGGAATTGGGGGTTAAATCACCAAAAATGATTCCCGGGCGCGGCCACTGCTGCTGCTCACTGCCGCCCTCACCTTCCGGGGGTGATCAAGGGTGATGGGTCAAATGCAGAGAATAATTTTGCCACACCTAGTGTGTGTGTGACAATCATAACTTTAACTTGCAACAAAGTTTTACAATATGAGAAAGTTCTTATTACAATGCATAAAAAGCACTCAAATGTAAGTAATTATGAGCAGTATTGATTTTTATAGTAATGACACTGGTTTTTACTACAAGTACTCCACTCTGAAATCACCACATTTTGAATATTGTTTTTGGTTTGAAGTCCTCCGAGCTAGCTAATGCGGCTGTAGCTAGTAAACAGTCTGACTAGCAGCAAACACACTTCACTTCTACGTACATTTCATGAATTATTAGACAACTCATCTATTTTGAGAATGTGCATTAGAATGTTTACAATGTTTTCTATTTTACAATTGCTTATCATGCAAGCTAGCTAATGTGCCCCATAGTAGCTATTGAACTCCGATGTCAAAATAGCAACAATGACCTTCACTACAATTTACTATATTTCATGATTGACTAGACAGATAATCTACTTTTAGGATTTACATTAGCCATATTTAGAAATATTTTATTTTAAAATTTCTAATGATACGACTTAGCTAACACGGCTGACGCTAGTAAACCACGACATAAGCTAACAGATTTCACTACAATGTACTGCATTTCATTAATGATTTGTTTTATTTACTTTGATTTAAAAATTGCTCATCATAGGAGTTAACTATCGTTAGCTAGTCTTACTAGCAGCTATCAGACTTCACTAAAAACTCTATGACCTGTTAGGCTTACTGCTCTCTGTTTGATTGTTTTTATAACATAATTGTCGAGCAGCAACAAATAGCCAATTGAGAGCCAGTCTGTTATCTATAATAGTGTATTATCTGCTATACCTGCTAACGAGCTAAGTTTGTATTTTAAGAGAGCAGATATTTTTTGTTTTGATTTGTTTTATCTGTGAAAGAGAGCAGGAGTTTTAACTGCAAACTCACTACTTGCATGTATGACTTTCTGGTCCTCTTCAGTCATTTAATATTTACATTTACACCCGGCTTATGTTCAGTCATTTAATATTTACATTAACACCCGGCTTATGTTCAGTCATTTAATATTTACATTTACACCCGGCTTATGTTCAGTCATTTCATATTTACATTTACATCCGGCTTATGTTCAGTCATTTAATATTTACATTTACACCCGGCTTATGTTCAGTCATTTAATATTTACATCCGGCTTATGTTCAGTCATTTAATATTTACATTTACACCCGGCTTGTGTTCAGTCATTTCATATTTACATTTACACCCGGCTTATGTTCAGTCATTTCATATTTACATTTACATCCGGCTTATGTTCAGTCATTTAATATTTACATTTACACCCGGCTTATGTTCAGTCATTTCATATTTACATTTACATCCGGCTTATGTTCAGTCATTTAATATTTACATTTACATCCGGCTTATGTTCAGTCATTTCATATTTACATTTACACCCGGCTTATGTTCAGTCATTTAATATTTACATTTACATCCGGCTTATGTTCAGTCATTTAATATTTACATTTACACCCGGCTTATGTTCAGTCATTTAATATTTACATTTACACCCGGCTTATGTTCAGTCATTTAATATTTACATTTACACCCGGCTTATGTTCAGTCATTTAATATTTACATTTACACCCGGCTTATGGGCCACAAATAAGTGAACTCTGCCTATGGCAAAATGGTAGTTTAAAAATTTTGAGCTGTGAAGATTTACAATGAAGTACAAATTACAATTTTCTTTTAATAATTTAAATACATTTAAATTAAAAACATTTTTAAAAACGTGCACAGCACTAGCCCTGGGCTGATGACAAATTTTGCTCGACGATATATCCAAATTATTGCCGATAAACACGTTATTATCAACATTATTTTGACACCAAATTAACTATTGATGTGTAGCCGGATCGAGTCTGCGTTGTGTATTGCTGGTGTTGCCTGGAAGACAAGGGGACTCGGTGGTTACCTTTAGCCGAAACAGGTGGCGTATTTATTGCTGTATGAAATACACAGGAAATAATGCAGCTGCATTAACACACGACTCTGCAGCACACCAGTCTCCTCACAGCATGTCTCAACAGCAAGTGGGTTAAATGCTATATAAAACGTTCACAAATGTCACAAAACCTAAACATCACAATTACTAATACACTGAAAATTAATACACCACTAAGGCTGCAGCTAACGATTATTTTTCTATCGATTAATCTATAGATTATTTTTTTCGATTAATCGGTTAATCTATAGATTAATATTGATTGATTGATTGATTATTTTTCCTTTTACCGATTATTTTTTATTTTATTTTATTTAAAATGAAGGTGAAAAAATAAAAGTAGGCCAGTTTTTTCAAAAGGCATGGCTTTTATTTACAAAAAAAAAAAGTATGGCCACTCAGTCAACATTGACAACAACATGACAACATATTCTGTAACAATGTAAACATTTAAAACTTTTAACATTTAACAAAATTAAAAGTAGCTTATTTGCTTTTTAATGTGCAAATATAAAAGTAAACATCCAGTGCAAATCTTAATATTCTGCAATAGTATAAGCATTTCAAAAGTAAAAGTATTGCTTATTTTGCTTTAAAATGTGCAAAAATAAAGATAAACATCCAATACAAAAAAGTGCAAAACGAAATATTCTGTAACAACAGTGTAAACATTTCAACAAAAGTGAAAGTATTGCTTATTTGCTAAAATGTGCAAAAATAAAGATAAACATCCAATACCAAAAAGTGCCAATCTAAATATTCTGGAGCACTGTAAACATTAAGTATTGCTTTTAAAATGTGCAAAATAAACATCCAGTCCAACACAGTACACAATAACCAATTCTACTCATTCCAGTGAGTGTCTAACAGTTGTAATAGAAGAAAGGTTAGCATGTCTACATGCTCTGCTTCTTTTCTTGTTTACAATATTCCCAGCAGCTGAAAATAGGCACTCAGAAGGGGTCGATGTGGCTGGAACTGAGAGGTAATTAGCCGTCACCTCAAACCAGGACTGCGAGCGAGCTGAGCTGCAGTTTAAGTTTCTAGAAGGTCAACGGGCTCATAGTGATGTTACTAGTAGTTGACTGGGAGGTGTTTATAATCATTTGGGGAGAGTCCGCTGCCTGATGCTCACCTGCTAAACACCTATCTGCTAGACCAGACCTGGGCATTCTGCGGCCCGCGGGCCGCATCCGGCCCCTTGTGCGTCCCTGTCCGGCCCGCGTGAGGCCAATTATAAATTACAAAATAAATTTTAAAAAGTATCTATGTCGAGTGTGCAATACAACAGTGCTGCTTTGGTTTTGAAAATCGTTATTTGTATTACTTCCGTGTGGACGTATGCGTGTGCGTGATTGTGAGTGAATGTGAACAGCTGCAATAACAAATTACAAAATAAAGTTGAAAAAACATCTATGTCGTGCGCGCAATACCTCTGTGCTGCTTTTATTTTGAAAAGTATTATTTATGGGCGTGTGTAACCTGCGAGTGAAGGTGCACATGCAGCGACAAGTGATGCACGGTTTACACCCGAGACGCTAAAAAGAGAAAAGTTGATGAAGAATGACGTGTTTCCAACAAGACATGGACTGCAAAGCAACGTTCCCTCTAAGGTGCGTGCCTGCGCAATTGCGCACTGCTCAAGCGTCCGCTGCGCGCAGCAAATATATGCCGCGCACCAAATCAAATCCCATCTGAATTCTAAACAAAATAAACATATTTATTCTATGTAATTTTGCAATGCAACTTTGAGTGACAGTGACAACAAGCGGCCCTAACGGTGTTCGTCAACACCGTTCAATTGAACACCGTTCAATTATTGTAACGTCTATCGAGATGCTTCGAGGACAGGTTTGCAAATACATCAAAGATTTCTAATTTCTAATGGATAAAGCTTTGGCCTGGACAAGAGGTCATCAGGTGGTCCCCAACGTTCACCGAGTGTTTCGACCCTTAACCACAACACTCTACGGTTGGTGGGTCAGCAGTGATTGGCCAGATCATTGCCCCTCTCATCCAGGCTTCCAGCTATTGTCCTTTATTTTATGCCAGAGCCAACAGGAGGCTCTCTCTGCCGCTTCTCCCAGCCTACGAACGGCTGTTTTCCTTGAGTGACCTCTCAATCCGACCTTTGTCATCAGATTCCACACAGATTGAGCAGGGAATCCTCAACATCCAACTTCCACTGTCATCAGCCATGCCATCCACCCCTTGTCCCGGCAGTCCTGGACAAGTTGTTGGTCATTTGTTTTCTTCCTCTCTGCCGCTTCCTCACATCCCTCCTCCCATGGGACAGTAAGTTCCACCAGGATGATTTTCTTTCCCTCTGGGGACCACATAACTATATCTGGTCTTAGAGTGGTGGACAGTACCGCCTCTGGGAAGAGGAGCTTCCTCCCCAGGTCGACCTCCATCTCCCAACCCTGGGCCAACTGCAGGAAGTTTTGCTTGGCTTGGCCTTGGATAACTGGTCTATGACCCTCTTTCACAAAGGTGATGGTGCTCAGCAGTGGCTTAGTTTTGGCCGGGTGTTTCTTTCTCCTCTCTTGCTCTAAGATGTTTGCGAGCATTGCCAACACCTCGTCATGGCGCCACCTGTATCTTCCCTGGGTCAATGCTGTTTTGCACCCAGAAAGAATATGCGCCATAGTTCCTTTACCGCCACACAACCTGCACAGCGGGTCCTCCCTCATTCCCCACCTATGCAAGTTGACTGGGGTCGGCAGGGTGTCGTATACTGCTCGGAGCAGAAACGAGATACGAAACGGCTCCAGCCTCCACAGTTCACTCCACGTCACGGTCCTCTTGGGAAGGTTCCACCTTGTCCAGGCACCTTGGGTTGCGAGCTCAACGGCTTTAGCTCTTCTTCCTTCCAAGGTTTCGAACTTCATCCTGGATCATGGTCCTCTTTTCCCTGGGAGTGGACTTGGACCACTGCTGGAAATGTGATGTTCCTAGACCCTGTCTTCCAGTGCAAGGGCTTCCGATGGTATCTTTGGTCCTGAGAGATGATTCTGCCTGGGTAACAGCAGTGCTGGCGGCCCACTTCCTGCCAGATCTTGTTCTTATTCCAGCTTCCCTGATGAGTTGATCTTGGGAGTCCCTATACGTCAGGGAAAGTCTGCATTTTGCGACTTTAAACTCCTCCACAACTGAAGACAGGGGGAGCTGGAGCTGACCCGACCTTATGTAGAGCCCCGTAAATGTAAAGCTTGGGGGTATTCCCAACCATTTACGAAGATGCTTGTTGAACTTCCTCTCCAACCCTTCAACTGTTGTTATGGCCACTTCGTACACAGTGAGAAGCCACATAAGTCTTTGGAGTAGGCCATGCTGGTAGATCCAGCACTTGTATTTCCCAGGCAGACCAGAATTGTCAATCTTTTTCAACCATTCTTCAACTTGATTTTCGGTGCTGGAGATGCTGTTTTTATCTGTCATGGAATCATCATACCACTTTCCAAGGCATTTAATAGGGTTCCCCTGGATGTTCGGGATTGTTTCCCCCTGAACAAGCAGCTTGAACTTTCCCGTTGTTTTTCCCTTTTGGATCACCAGACACCTTGATTTCTTGGGCTTGAAGATCATCTTTGCCCAAGTAGCCATACGATCCAGTTCCGCCAGGACCCATCTTGCCTGCACGTGAGTTGGTGTTATCACGGTAAGATCATCCATGAATGCCCTGATTGCTGGTTGTTGGCTTCCTGCTGCAGTCTTTGGTCCTCTTGACTTTATGATCGCTGCAGAGATGATCAGGTTCATTCCCATGACAAACAAGATGGGGGAGATGGTGCACCCTGTAACTATTCCTTTCTCCACTGGCTGCCATTTTGTTGTGAACATGGCTGCTTGGAATCGTAGCTTGATGTCTCCCAGGTAGCTGGTGATCATCCCCTGGATGTGATGTGGTAATGGTCCATAGCCACTTGGATCACGTTATGGGGAATTGACCCATATGCATTAGCAAAATCAAGCCAGACTACTGTTAGGTTGCCTTTCCTCTCCTTTGCTTCTTGGATAAGTTGGCTGAGGACCCCTGTATGCTCCAGGCACCCGGAGAACCCTTCGATACCGCCCTTCTGGATGGAGGTGTCAATATATCCATTCCGGGTCATATAGGAGCTCATTCTTTTGGCCAGCACTGAAAAGAAGATTTTCCCCTCCACACTGAGCAAGGAAATGGTTCGGAACTGGCTGATCTTTGTGGATCCCCGTTCTTTCGGCACAAAACACCCTTCTGCCCTTCTCCAGCTTGTTGTTATGGTTCCTTTGTCCCATATCACCCGCATAAGCTTCCACAGCCTGTGTAGGAGCTTAGGGCATTTCTTGTACACTTTGTAAGGTATACCGCTGGGACAGAAGCTGATCTCGCGTGCTTTACAACCTCTTGAACCTCTCTCCATGATGGATATTCTGTGCTGAGGGAGGATGTTGGTGGACTGATGGTACCAAGCCCGTGATTTTCTGGTAGGGCATCGTTTCTTGAAGGGTCACTGAATGTCTCTTCAACAAACTCTTCCACCTCCTCCTTAGAACTTGTTAGAGTCCCTGACCTCGCCTCTCCCAAAAGTGACTTAGTGAAGCGATAGGGGTCTTTTATGAACTGGGCTCGTGCAGCTTCCTGCCTTTTCCGCCTTTGCCTTTTGCCTTTGCCCTTCGGCTCTTCTCAGCCTGATGAGCTGCTCGCGGAGGCTCGCTGTCAGTTCTTTTAATCCTTCCTTTTCTTCCGTGCTTGCCAATTTGAATTGCTTTTTCAGGGTTTTAATCTCCTTCCGAAGTTCTTTGATCTTTCTTTCTCTTCTGTTTTCCTGCTTTCCTGGTCTGGCAGTGTTCTCTCTCCTTGGCACTGTTCCAAACCGTTCTTTTGCCAAGTTGTAGGTGATGACTGTGAGTGAATCCACCTTCCTTTCTACTGAACCTGCTTGAACCATTTCAAGCACCCTGTCCAGATCTTCATCGAGCATGGACCACTCCTTGGTCTCACTCATCTTAGGCCACTTGATTCTTTCCTTTGTTGGCTGGGGTGGGCTTTCTGGGATGGCATTTGAGGTTGTCCTTGTGTGTTTTTGGGGGATTGCAGGCACTGAGAGATCTCTAGGACTGTGGTTTGCTTCCTGCCTAGGGTTCTCCTGCGTCTCACCAGACGGAATTATATCGATCACTTTATTGAGCAAAACTGTTTATATTCGGCCATAACCACACCAAAAACATGAGTTTTCACACTTCTATCTCGAAAAACTAGTCATTTTCTGCCGTACAAACCAGGCTAAAACCAACTTGTCATCTGTCACCAACACGCATAGCACTAAACCACTGGTGCGTTTATGGCCACACAAAAAGTCGGACAACTCAAACACCACACAAAGTTACACTATGACTCCTCAGTCATACGTGTGCTTATTTTACTGTCATTTATTATTAATGTTAATTTATTTATATTAGTCATGGAATGCTGTTACACACACTATGTTGAAGTATTACTATTATTATTAATTATTATTATTATTATTATTATTTATCTTACGGTATATATCAAAAATAATATTGAGCAAAATTTAATTGAAATATTGTCGATGTGGCCCTCCAACAGTGCTCGGGTTGCTCATGCGGCCCCCGGTAAAAATTAATTGCCCACCCCTGTGCTAGACGCTGAAGCGCTGACTACATGCGCTCTGAATATGCACTGCTGATTGGCTGATAATGCTTTGTGTGTACCAATCAGATGGTTGTGTGGGTGAGACAATGCTGCGTGCTGAGACAGAGGCAGAAGGAGCAAAGCAGCTTGTTAAGACTTTAGCAGCTAAAGTTAGCTTTAGCTTAGAAACTCGTTCAATAGACCCCCGTACCGAACCGAAAGCCCCGTACCGAAACGGTTCAATACAAAACACGTACCGTTACACCCCTAGCAGATACAAATGACACATTCATGTTTTTGTGTAATGATGACAACGTATGCTAACGCGGACAATTGACTAGTTGATGGTTGATAGTTTTCTTTTCAAATGTTCGTTCATAGCCGTTGTGCTGCTATGATAGGCCATTTCCGCTCGACACAGTGTGCATACAACAACATTATTAGGCTGTGTATTGAAATACTCCCACACTTTTGACGACTTTTGGCGTGCGTTTTCCCCCTCGCTCGCACAGCCTGCTTTGCGCTCCGCCATGACGGTAGTGTGACGTAAATATGCGACGCGTCGACGCACAAAAACGGCGTTGACGTATTTACGTAACCGATGACGTCGACTACGTCGACGCGTCGTTTCAGCCTTATACACCACCGTCAAATATTTTATACAATAGGAAAATAAACAAATTAAAACAGTACAGAAAAATACAATAAAGTTTTGCGAGCAACAGAAACATACCTGTATGAAATACACAGGAAATAATGCAGCAGCATTAACACACGACTCTGCAGCACACCAGTCTAAAATGGAGGGAAAACTTCGATGAAGTGCCGCAGCCACTGTGTGAGTGAGAAGTGCTACCGAACAGTACACTAGCAAAACGTTTGCTAAAACACTCAAACTCTGAGCAAAACAAGTGTACATGAACATATCAGCAACATTAGCAGCACAAGAGTAACTTATAACCTCGTTTCACAGTTACATTCTCTTTAAAACACGAGAGCAGAGAAAAACGCTCACCTCCTCATGGCATGTCTCAACAGCAAGTGAGGACGACAACGTCACTACCGGAAGAAGGTAAGACTTCAAAATAAAATGACAAATGCTCCCAAAACGAACTATTTGCTGAAAAAATTACAAAATAAAAGTGACAATGAATACAATAGAGCAATCAAATAAAACGTGAGGGAATTTTGGTGGAATGCATAACATATATATTATATACGGTACCTGCTACAGATGTAATGATAATTTACAATAATGCATGGTTATCCTTGGGACGGCGTGGCGAAGTTGGTAGAGTGGCCGAGCCAGCAATCGGAGGGTTGCTGGTTACTGGGGTTCAATCCCCACCTTCTACCATCCTAGTCACGTCCGTTGTGTCCTTGGGCAAGACACTTCACCCTTGCTCCTGATGGCTGCTGGTTAGCGCCTTGCATGGCAGCTCCCGCCATCAGTGTGTGAATGGGTGAATGTGGAAATACTGTCAAAGCGCTTTGAGTACCTTGAAGGTAGAAAAGCGCTATACAAGTATAACCCATTTATCATTTATCATTTATTATCCCGGAAATGTGTCCCGTGAAAAACCGTCCGACCGGAACTCTCTAATAACTAAAGTTCCTTGGGTGAATAATGTAAACTCACTATACCGGTATGTTTTAGCGCTTTCATGGTGAGTTTACTGACAGATATGAGAAAGAACTTTACACTACTTTATATTAGAAATGGCAACAGTGGAGGATGAATGTCACATAACAAGAAGATAGAGAAAAAGAAGAAACTACAGTGTTGGTACGGACTACAATGGCAGACGCGCCCACATTTTCAGGACTTATGCAGAACCCAAATACAGATCAGCAGGTACCAAAAGGTTGCTTTTGCATAATAATGCGAAACAAAACACCAGATAATATATCTTACCTTATGCACACACACCATAATAATACTCCTATGTTGAAGCACAGTACAATCCATCACACGGTGTGGCTTCATAGCTTACCAAAGTCCTACTAAAACATTTTGATAGATTTTTGAGCGCCATGTGTAATGTTCTATATTTTTAATGGAACATATTATATTTTGGTGTTGTTTACTTGAGTCATATTGCTATCATACCTCTTACCATGCATCTCTTATGTTTGACTGCCATCTACTGGTCACACTTATCACTACACCATGTACCAAATAAAATTGTTTTGAGGTCGGTAAGCACAACCAGAATTATTCCGTACATTAGGCGCAGCGGGTTATAAGGCGCACTGTCGATTTTTGAGAAAATGAAGGGATTTTAAGTGCGCCTTATAGATAATACAGTATTCCAAAATGCATGAACCTTAGAATTTGACGCTTTTTTAACACGAGTACCCAACATTGTGACAACATTTATAAGTCAGAAAAGACGACATTTTTCATAGGTCCTCTTTAATATAATAATTTTCACTTAAGAAACTTCTCTATGACTTTAGTGCCAGACTTCTTCACCAAATGATTCCCGGGCGCGGCCACCGCTGCTGCTTACTGCTCCCCTGTGGGGAATCGGTCAAATGCAGAGGATAATTTCACCGCACCTAGCGTGTATGTGACAATCATTGGCACTTTTAACTTTTTAACATTAACCTCTGTTTGCTTGATATTGTCATTACTGCCAGATCTATTACTAATGAGTACCACTGTGGCCGATACGGACCAAAGCTGAGAAACAGCTAGGAGGCGCTAGTGGCCAACAATGGGCCCTATGGTTGAAAAACACTGATATAGATAAAGCAGTCAAAAGTTGACCTCTTACATATGTTTGTTAGTTAGCAGGCTCTTCCTGGTTTGTATGGGATGACAAACTGATGATTATTCAGATCTTCACTGCGGTAAATTATACCGTGTACCATTTTGGTTCGGGCATCTGGTCAGGATGCCACCCGAATGCCTCCCTCGGGAGGTGTTTAGGGCACGTCCAACCGGTAGGAGGCCACGGGGAAGACCCAGGACACGTTGGGAAGACTATGTCTCCCGGCTGGCCTGGGAACGCCTCGGGATCCCCCGGGAGGAGCTGGACGAAGTGGCTGGGGAGAGGAAAGTCTGGGCTTCCCTGCTTAGGCTGCTGCCCCCGCGACCCGACCTCGGATAAGCGGAAGAAGATGGATGGATGGATGGCATTTTCTTATATGGATTGTGAACTAGCATGTATTTGTATTTGGTCACAGAATCATTTCGAGGATTATTATACTAAGGAAATATGCCCTTAGTTAGCTTCGGGTGCAGATGTCCTTCACAAGCTCTGTAAAGAGTGGTGGCCCTTTCCGCCAGGACAATTGGAAGCCCCCCCAGGTAGGAGTAGAGGATTGGGGTTGGAGGTCACCCAACTCAAACTGATCAGAGGAATAAGGTCAGGGAAAGATTGGCCAAACAACAAACTGGGCTTTGTCCAGACTGGCCGGTTCCCATGCTAGAGTTACGAAGAGTGGGGGTCTTTGTGTAAGGGGTATTTAGGTACAGTGGTCAGAGAGGACATCAATGTTTATCAATCAATGTTTACTTATATAGCCCTAAATCACGAGTGTCTCAAAGGGCTGCACAAGCCACAACGACATCCTCGGCTCAGATCCCACATCAGGGCAAGAAAAAACACAACCCATCAGAAGAGTAATCAGGCCCATATTCTTTCTCCTGGAAGCTGCAGTTCCAGTCTGAAACAAATAAATCTTTTTGTTTGACGATTCCTCGTTGCCGTCTTCTTGGCTCATCAGCCATCACACGACCATCAAATATACAACAACACCAAAACTAAATTGGATTCTTTCTTGGACACGTAGCACACCTCGACATTGACACCTCTTATTTGAATTATTAGTTTATTCCTGCTCACAATGTATTGTTGTTTACTGCTTTATTATGTCAGAATGGCATTATGGCCCAAGACTAGATATAATTTACTCTGACATACGTGGCTTTGAAATATCAAACTTTGCATTGTAATTGTCAGAAATGTCATTGCACTGTTGGTCAAGCCTCCTCTTTTCCCATTTCCTGTGATCATCCAATAAAAGGAGCAAAATGAACTTCCTGTACGTCAGCTCGAGAATGTAATTAGTGGCTCACGCTGGCCATGGCGGCTCCTCTGTGTCAAGGTGATCAATTGCCGGGGGAACGCCAGCGAGAGCAGCAGGAGAGATGGTGGGAGGGTGGGAGGGGGGTCTGTATGTGTGTGCGTGTGTGTGTGTGTGTCAGTAGATGCTTCTGTGGTGCTAATTGAGTGTGTTGAGGATTATGGAGGCCCCTAAACTGGATATTAAATAATGCGTGGCCTTTCTGCTGCCTTTGTGTTTCAGGTGCAGATGTGTGGAGGCCATGAGCGGAATACTGAAGAGGAAATTCGAGGAGGTGGAAGCCTCCTCCTCCCCGTGCTCTTCCTTAAGGGAATCTGATGATGAGGTGTCCTGCAGTGAGAGCGGGAATAGCAGCGACAGCGTCAACCCGTCTGCTTCTGGCCCTTTCACCCGTGAGTCTCATTCTCCCCATTCACCTTCCTGAATTTCACGTTATTACAAACCCCAAAAGCAGTGAAGTTGTCACGTTGTGTAAATGGTAAATAAAAAGAGAATACAATAATTTGCAAATCCTTTTCAACTTATATTCAATTGAATAGACTACAAAGACAAGATACTTAATGTTGGAACTGGTAAGCGTTATTTTTTGCAAATATTAGCTCATTTGGAATTCGATGGCTGCAACAGGTTTAAAAAAAGCTGGCAATCTAGAGATTTCACCATCTCCGCTCCGTAATATCATCAAAAGGTTCAGAGTATCTGGAGAAATCACTGCACGTAAGCGGCAAGGCCGAAAATCAACATTGAATGCCCGTGACCTTCGATCCCACAGAAGGTACTGAATCAAAAAGCGACATCAGTGTGTAAACGATATCACCACATGGGCTCAGGAACACTTCAGAAAACCACTGTCAGTAACTACAGTTGGTCGCTACATCTGTAAGTGCAAGTTAAAACTCTACTATCCAAAATCCAAAGCCATTTATCAACAACACCCAGAAACGCCGCCGGCTTCGCTGGGCCCGAGCTCATCTAAGATGGACTGATGCAAAGTGGAAAACTGTACTGACGAGTCCACATTTGTTTTTGAAAACTCTGGACGTCGTGTCCTCCAGACCAAAGAGGAAAAGAACCATCCGGACTGTTCTAGGCGCAAAGTGTAAAAGGCAGCATCTGTGATGGTATGGGGGTGTATTGGTGCCCAAGGCATGGGTAACTTACACATCTGTGAAGGCACCATTAATGTATGTACTTTTATACAGCTTTTGGAGCAACATATGTTGCCATCCAAGCAACGTTATCATGGACGCCCCTGCTTATTTCAGCAAGACAATGCCAAGCCACGTGTTACAACAGCATGGCTTCATAGTAAAAGAGTGCGGGTACTAGACTGGCCTGCCTGTAGTCCAGACCTATCTCCCATTGAACGTGGACCCCGACTTAAACAAGTTGAAAAACGTATTCGGGTGTTACCATTTAGTGGTCAATTGTACGGAATATGCACTGTACTGTGCAATCTACTAATAAAAGTGTCAATCAATCAATCAATTGAAAATGTGTGGTGCAATATGAAGGCTAAAATAGCAGAATTATTACCTGACACTTCCTGCTATTCATGATCTTTTATTATTACCTTGTAAAAAGGCAGACTAGATTGTGCAGGTGTACCTAATGTTTGCCCGTCTGGTCCAAGGCTGGCCTCTAGTCCGTGGTCAGGTGACTGAAAACACGCCTGCAGACGCAAAAACTGTTGCTCAAACCAGCTGATTTTCTTACGTTTTCCTGGAAATTCAGGAATTCCTGAAATTCTTTAACAGTATTATTCAATTCCAAATTGTCACTAACACATTTCTTCACCAATTCAAACATTCCAGCATCAACCAATTCAGCTAATTTAGACATTCATGCTATTTGTCACCCTTCAATTCCCAAATTACAAGGAAGTTCCCGCTGAAATGAGTAGGACATGTTTCCAAGTTCCGCCAGTCCCACATTTCTCAACCGATTGAATTAGTTCTAACACCAACAAGTTCAGCAAATGAATTTTATTGCATGGCGCCATCTTGAAAGTATGCTAGCTGTTCCCCTGTCAGAATGTTAATGTTAGCATGTTAAAATTTTAAGCTAGCATTTTAGCTAATTGTGTATATTTTAAACCTAATAATCATGGATTACATTACTTGGTGCCATTTTATAAGTATGCCAGCTGTTCCCGTTATCATGCTAACGTTTTATGCTAGCATTTTAGCTAATTTCGTACTTTTTAACCTAATAGTCATGGATTCCGTTACTTGGTGCCATTTTAAAAGTATGCTAGCCTTTCACCTGTCCGCATGCTAATAGTAGTGTATGGTTTGTATTAACATGCCAGAGGCTGGTCACCTTGGAGACCTGCTGCGGGTATGGGTACTAATATTATGTGTGCTAATATTAGCACGCTAACGTTTTATGTTAGCATTTTAACAATTTTTTGAAGTTTTAACTTTATGCCATCTTAGAAGTATGTTAGCTATTCCCCTGTTATCATGCTACTGTTAGCATGCTAACAGTTTATGCTATAATTTCAGCTAATTTTGTACTTTCTAACCCAATAGTCATGGATTTCATTACTTGGCGCCATCTTGCCTTAAAATCCTCCAACATGGAAGCCAAACGATTGAAGAAGTGCATTACAGTAGAGAGTAGTAGAAGTTGTCAGCGACATGTTGAAAGAAGAAGATGGTGTGATCTTTTCTCCTCCACAGCGGGCTCCATCCTGAAGAGGGAAAAGCGTCTTTGCACGAGGAGGGTGCACTTCGAGAAAGTGACGGTGTACTACTTCAGCCGGCGCCAGGGCTTCACCAGCGTACCCAGTCAGGGCGGCAGCACGCTGGGAATGTCCAACCGACACAGCTGGGTCAAACAGTTCTCCCTCGGGGAGTTTGCCACTGAGCAGGAGAGGCTCCATAGAGGCATGCTGAGAGAGCACCTGAAGGAGGAGAAACTCAACTCCATCAAAGTCAAGGTAAAGTCACTTGCTGTTAGGGCCCTAAGCTTTTTCTTGCCCTAAACAAAATTGTTTTGTGGCCCCATTTTGGGTTTTAGTATTACTTGTGTCACATGCGAGGGGTTATAGTTTTAGCAGTTTAGCAGCAACGCAGCCATGTCCATTCTAAAGCCAGGGTTAGGGATACATTGCTAACTTAGCATCGTTTCCAACACGACCATCATGACAAATGTGCGGCCGTATTTTCAAACCATGTTAGAATTTATATTGTAGCCAAAACCTTTCTCCTAAGTTAGTTCTAAAAAACATTTGTTTTTTTCATTGTTTTGCCCAGTTATTTTGTGTTATGTATATATACATATATACTGTATATATATACTACATACATATATATATACACACACACACACACACACACACACACACACACACACACACACACATACACACACACACACACACACACACACACACATGCATACATACACACACATATATACGCATTGCATGCAGTGAGAGGCGACGGGCTGGGCTGGCAGTTCTTGTTGACCCCCGGCTCAAAGCCTGCATGTTGGAGTTCAACCCAGTGGACAAGAGGGTAGCTTCCCTCCGCTTTCGGGTGAGGGGACGGGTCCTGACTGTTTGTGTTTACGCACCAAACAGCAGATCAGAGTACCCACACTTTTTGGATTCACTCGAGGGAGTACTGGAGAGTGCCCCGCCAGTTGATTCCCTTGTTTTACTGGGGTACTTCAACGCTCATATTGGCAACGACAGTGAAACCTGGAGAGGCATGATTGGGAAGAATGGCCGCCCGGATCTGAAACCGAGTGGTGTTTTGTTATTGGACTTTTGTGCTCGTCACAGATTGTCCATAACGAACACCATGTTCAAACATAAGGGTGTCCATATGTGCACTTGGCACCAGGACACCCTAAGCCGCAGTTCCATGATCGACTTTGTAGTTGTGTCATCGGATTTGCGGTCTCATGTTTTGGACACTCGGGTGAAGAGAGGGGCGGAGCTTTTTACCGATCACCACCTGGTGGTGAGTTGGCTGCGATGGTGGGGGAGGATGCCCTGGCAGACCTGGCAGGCCAAAACGCATTGTGAGAGTCTGCCGGGAACGTCTATCAGAGTCTTCTGTCAGAGAAAGTTTCAATTCCCAGCTCCAGAAAAACTTTGAACATGTAACGAGGGAGGTGCTGGACATTGAGTCATAGTGGACAATGTTCTGTACCTCTATTGTTGAGGCGGCCGATTGGAGCTGTGGCCGCAAGGTTGTTGGTGCCTGTCGTGGCGGTAATCCTAGAACCCGATGGTGGACACCAGCGGTGAGGGATGCCGTCAAGCTGAAGAAAGAGTCCTATCAGGTCCTTTTGGCTCAGCGGACAGGTACCGACAGGCCAAGCGGTGTGCGTCTTCAGCAGTCACAGAGGCAAAAACTCGGACATGGGAGGAGTTCGGGGAAGCCATGGCTTTGAAGCGATTCTGGGCCACCATTCGCCGCCTCAGAAAGGGGAAGCAGTGCACTGTCAACACCATGTTTGGTGAGGATGGTGTTCTGCTGACCTCTACTGTGGATGTTGTAGATCAGTGGAGGGAATACTTCGAAGCCCCCTCAATCCCACCTAAACGTCTTCCTATGAGGAAGCATTGCCTGGGGAATCTGTGGTGGGCTCTCCTATTTCTGGGGATGAGGTTGCCAAGGTAGTTAAAAAGCTCCTCAGTGGCAAGGCCCCGGGGGTGGATGAGATCTGCCCGGAGTCCCTTAAGGCTCTGGATGCTGTGGGGCTGTCTTGGTTGACAAGACTCTGCAACATTGCGTTGACGATTAGAGTGTCCGCCCTGAGATCAGTAGGTTGTGAGTTCAAACCCCGGCCGAGTCATACCAAAGACTACAAAACATGGGAACCATTACCTCCCTGCTTGGCACTCAGCATCAAGGGTTGGACTTGGGGGTTAAATCACCAAAAATGATTCCCGGGCGCGGCCACTATTGCTGCCCACTGATCCCCTCACCTCCCAGGGGTTGATCAAGGGTGATGGGTCAAATGCAGAGAATAATTTTGCCACACCTAGTCTGTGTTTGACAATCATTGGTACTTTAACATCGGTGGCGGTACTTCTTAATTAGTAGACCAGATTGGTGGTTCCTCTCTATAAAAAGGGAAACCGGACGGTGTGTTCCAACTATCGTGGGATCACACTCCTCAGCCTTCCTGGTTAGGTCTTTTCAGGTGTACTGGAGAGGAGGCTACGCCGGATAGTCGAACCTCAGGAGGAACAGTGTGGTTTACGTCCTGGTTGTGGAACTGTGGACCAGCTCTATACTCTCGGCAGGGTCCTTGAAGGTGCATGGGAGTTTGCCACAACCAGTCTACATATGCTTTGTGGACTTGGAGAAGGTGTCCTCGACTGTGGAAGTCCTGTCGGGAGTGCTCAGAGAGTATGGGGCATCGGACTGTCTGAGTGTGGTGGTCCGCTCCCTGTATGATCAGTGTCAGAGCTTGGTCCGCTTGACCTGTTTCCAGTGAGGGTTGGACTCCGCAAAGGCTGCCCTTTGTCACCGATTCTGTTCAGAACTTTTATGGACAGAATTTCTAGGCGCAGTCAGGGTGTTGAGGGAATCCGGTTTGGTGGCTGCAGGACTAGGTGTCTGCTTTTTGCAGATGATGTGGTCCTGATGGATTAGTCTGGCCATTAATCTAGTCTTCAGCTCTCACTGGATCGGTTTGCAGCAAAGTGTGAAGCGACTTGGATGAGAATCAGCACCTCCAAGTTCGAGTCCAAGGTTCTCGCCCGGAAAAGGGTGGAGTGCCATCTCTGAGTTGGGGACGCTGTATCGATCCGTTGTGGTGAAGAAGGAGCTGAGTCGGAAAGCAAAGCTCTCAATTTACCGGTCGATCTACGTTCACATCCTCACCTCAGGTGATGAGCTTTGGGTTATGACCGAAAGGACAACAACACGGGTCCAAGTGGCTAAAATTAGTTTCTTCCGCCGGGTGGCGGGTCTCTCCCTTACAGATAGGGTGAGAAGATCTGTCATCCAGGAGGAGCTCAAAGTAAAGCCGCTGCTCCTCCACATGGAGAGGAGCCAGATGAGGTGGTTCGGGCATCTGGTCAGGATGCCACCCGAACGCCTCCCTAGGGAGGTGTTTAGGGCACGTCCGACCGGTAGGAGGCCACGGGGAAGACCCAGGAGACGTTGGGAAGACTATGTCTCCCGGCTGGCCTGGGAACGCCTCGGGATCCCCCGGGAGGAGTTGGACCAAGTGGCTGCGGAGAGGGAATTCTGGCCTGACCTCAGATTAGCGGAAGAAAATGAATGGATGGATATATACTGTATATACACATATGATGAAGCCTACTAGGATGAGAGGCGAAATGTCTTTTAAGACTAACCAAACAGTCCAGTTGCGATCGATGGAATGCACTGAGATGATATATCTGTATACGCAGAGTGTATATACAACGTTGATGAAGAGTTTTAAGATTGCAATGGTGACTCCTAGGGCTGTGAATCTTTGGGTGTCCCACGATTCGATTCAAAATCGCTTTTTTTTTCAATTCAACACGATTCTCGATTCAAAAACAATTTTTTTTTTTTTTTTTAAATGAAAACAATACACAACAATACCATAATAATGCAATACAATTTCAAAACCAAACCTGACCCAGCAACATTCAGAATAGCAATAAACAGAGCAATTGAGAGCAATTGAGGACACACAAACATGACACGGAACAATCTAAAAGTAGTGATACAAAAAATTAATATTATCAACAACAGTATCAATATTAGTAACAATTTCAACATAGCAGTGATTAAAAATCCCTCATTGATATTATCATTAAAAAAAAAAAAAAAAAGAAAGAACAATAGTGTCACAGTTGCTTACACTTGCATCGCATCTCATAAGCTTGACAACACATTGTGTCCAATATTTTCCACAAAGAGATAAGTCATATTTTGGTTCATTTAATAGTTAAAACAAATTTAAATAATGGATCCCATATTCCAATATATGACTCATTATTATCTAAACTAAATGCAGTTTTTTCTACTGATATCATCTCCATAGCTTGTGTGGGCCAGTCAGTATGAGTTGGACTATCAACATCTATCCACTCTTTTAATATGACCTTTTTTGTTATTATGCATATTGAAAGAAATGCATTTTTACTCTTTGATGACACGTTACTAAATTGATGGAGATCCCCAAGAATACAAGTTTGCAGTGTCATTGGGATGTTTATATTAAGAATGTGATTGCTTCTTTTGTTGTTTTCAACCATAACTCTTTTATTCTCTGACTTTCACACAATAAATGAACAAGAGTTGCCTCGGCTGCCCGGCACTTCACACAAAACTTGCTATCTACTACACCAATTTTAAACAGCTGAGAAGATGTAAAATACAATCTATTCAATATCTTAAATTGAGTCAGCTTATCTTTATTGCTTCTAAAGGGCTTATTGGCATTTTTTCCAAATATCATTCAATGATATGTCTCTTTCATCTAAAATGTTTAAGTCCACCATCCATTTCCGAACACATGCAACATTTGCATTTCTAGTGTGGTGTTCATTTATTATTCCCTAAAATAGTTTAATTAATTTCTTAATTGTATCTTGATTAAAAAGTGCATCTTCCAGTCCATGGCTATTTAAGGACATACTTTCAGAGGATATGCATTTATTTACAGCGTGTTTTAAAGAGATAAAATTAAAAAAATTATTTCTGGGTACATTATATTGATCAACTAAATCATTGAACGGTTTAAAAGAGTTTTTATTAATAATATGATGAGGTTTAGTAATACCTCTGTCTTTCCATGTTGTCCATTTAACCACATTTTTATTAATGATAACATTAGGATTGTACCAAAGCGGTTGATTGACAGATGTCATTGGGTTGATTCCTAGTATTTTCTGACACAGTTTTAAAATGTTAAAGGTGGCTTCTATTGGGCTCTGCCTCAATTAATTAGGTATTTTTTTAATATAATATAAAGTCCCCACATCAATGTCCAAATTCATTAACATATTTTTTTCTATGTTGATCCAGTCCTTATCTGCAGAAGAATGAAATAAGTGGCTTGCTTGTTCACAACCGAAGGAGATATAATAATGTAAGAAGTTTGGTAATTGTAGTCCTCCTTTATCTTGCGTACAAGACAACCTTAAGTATGAACAACTGGCCTTCTTTCCACACCATATACAATGTGATATCATTGTATGTATTTTCTTAAAGCAACTTTTATTAATTAGGACAGGCATCATTTTCAGTATATAATTAACTGCTGGCAGTATACTCATTTTTACTATGTTCACCCGACCCCAAAGTGATATTTGGAGACGTGACCAGCGTTCCATTTTGGATTCTCTTATTTTTTAAATGTTTAAGATTTAGATCTCTGCTTGTATAAAAGTTTGGTGTAATGTGTAGTCCTAGATATATGATTTCTGCCTCTTTCCATTTAATTTTGGAGTTCTGAACTTGTGATTTCTTGCAGTTTCTTAAGTGGTAATATTTCACATTTGTACCAATTGACTTTATACCCTGATAAACAGCCATATTCAGTGATGACATTATTGATATAGTGAAGAGAGGAGTTAACATGTGACAGGTAGAGAATTATGTCGTCACAATACATCAATAGCTTATTATACTGAGAGCCAATTTTTATACCATAAATATTATTTTCACTCCTTATTTTTGCAGATAATGGTTCAATAACCAAATTAAAAATTAATCCAGATGCAGGACATCCCTGTTTTACACCTCTTTTTAACGAAAAAGGTTCTGAAATATGATTATTAGTTTTGACTGATGCCATGGGCCTTGTATAAAGCATCTTAATCCATTGAATAAAATTATCTCCAAATCCAAATTTACGTAATGTGCAAAACATAAATAACCAGTTTATGCGGTTGAATGCCTTCTCCGCATCAACAGTACATACTGCTGGGGGATAAGGGAGACTTCTAGCATAGTAAATAACATTAAACAATTTCCTTGTATTGTCTGAAGATTTTCGACCTTCCATGAAGCCAGTTTGGTCAGTATGAATTAATTTTCCTATTACATTTGATAATCGTGTGGCTAAGATTTTTGCCAAGATTCAAAAGGATTCTCTACACTCTCAATACATAGGATTTCAGCAGGATCTACCCCAGTCTGCTGACATGCAAGCAGAGTAGTAGATTTTTGTAAAAAGCTTTTATAATTGTAAAGGACAATGTTTTATCAACTGATTGCAATAATGTACTTTTGTTTTAACTATTAAATGAACCAAAAATATGACTTATTTTATCTTTGTGAAAATATTGGACACAGTGTGTTGTCAAGTTTATGAGATGCTATGCAACTGTAAGCCACTGTGACACTATTGTTCTTTTTTTTCTTTCTTTTATAAATGTCTAATGATAATGTCAATGAGGGATTTTTAATCACTGCTATGTTGAAATTGTAGCTAATATTGATACTGTTGTTGATAATATTCATTTTTGTTTCACTACTTTTGATTTGTTCTGTGTCGTGTTTGTGTCTCCTCTCAATTGCTCTGTTTATTGCACTTCTGGGTGTTGCTAGGTTGGGTATGGTTTTGGAATTGGATTGCATTGTTATGGTATTGCTGTTTATTGTTTTGTTGGATTAAATAATTTAAAAAAAATAAAAAATACAATAATAAAAAAATAGATTTTTTTAAAAGGAGAATCGATTCTGAATCGCACAACGTGAGAATCGCAATTCGAATCGATTTTTTCCCACACCCCTAGTGACTCCCATTGTCAAGTGTAACTTCAACTGCATGGGTTTCCCACACTTGAAAAGGGAAGGATTTGACTAGACTCAGGATTTCACTCAGTTTGCGGATTTATTGACCAGAAACAGGAAGGTGAAAAACCTTTAAACATACGAAAACAAAGTATTAAACTCAAATCAGTATTTACACAAACTCAACAAAGCACATATACTCGGCAAAATAATATATTAAACATGTCTTATATTAACCATTGCTCATTGAGTCAAGCAAGGCAGGTGGGCAAAGGCAAATACTGTAAAATGTAAGCATTAATAAAAAGAAGCCCAGTTCTATTTGTGGAACAATCTACCCTTAAATTAACCTGCTTTTTCCTTGTATCTTAACCAAGATCATTTTACATATTTTATTCTATATTATGACAATTCAAATCACACCTTGAATTCAACTGAAATCTAGTACAGTAGACAGTTTTGACTACTTGCATAATTCACCTTAAACTAATTCAAATAAGCACACAATTTACCAACTGCAAAGCAGTCAAAACAGCGTGACCTTTTAACCTCTCAACAGGCAACACTAGTGATGGGTCCGGCAACACAGATGCATCGGCGCATGCGTCGAGCTCATAGAGCGATACCCTGTGTCGGTGCGCGTATCGCTTTTAGAAAGTCACGTGACCGAACACGAGCTGTTTTGGTCACGTGACTGCTCATGAGCTGTTCTGGTCACGTGACCGCTCATGAACTGTATCGCACTGACGCCTGCGCGCCAAACTGTGTTTATTAGGAAGCGGCGCAATGCGTGTTGTTGACGAACACCGTTAGGGCCGCTTGTTGTCACTGTCACTCAAAGTTGCATTTCAAAATTACACAGAATAAATGTGTTTATTTTGTTTAGAATTCAGATGGGTTTGATTTGGTGCGCGGCATATGTTGGCTGTGCGGCGCACAGTGTGCACGAAGGACGCTTGAGCACTGCGCAATTGCGCAGGCGCGCACCTTAGAGGGAACGTTGCTCACAGGGCACAGAGGAGGCGTCAGTGCGATACAGTTCGCGTATCGGTCACGTGACCAAAGCAGCTCATGATCGGTCACGTGACTTTCTAAAAGCGGTACGCGCACCGACACAGGGTTTCGCTCTATGAGCTCGACGCATGCGCCGATGCATCTGTGTTGCAGGACCCATCACTACTGTTACTAGAGAAGGTACGGGAATGACGGCGTGGCGAAGTTGGTAGAGTGGCCGTGCCAGCAATCGGAGGGTTTCTGGTTACTGGGGTTCAATCCCCACCTTCTACCATCCTAGTCACGATACATGTTCACATTATTTGACTATCTAAAAAAGATAAAAATGTATTTTTATTTAAATGAAGATATGAAATAATCCTAAATGAAATACAATGACTTGGTTTATATTATTGTATATACTAGGTCAGGGGTCGGCAACCCAAAATGTTGAAAGAGCCATATTGGACCAAAAATACAAAAACAAATCTGTCTGGAGCCGCAAAAAATTAAAAGCCATATTACATACAGATAGTGTGTCATGAGATATAAATTGAATTAAGATGACTTAAAGGAAACCAAATGACCTCAAATATAGCTACAAATGAGGCATAATGATGCAATATGTACATATAGCTAGCCTAAATAGCATGTTAGCATCGATTAGCTAGCATTAATGCAGTGACCAAATATGTCTGAATAGCACTCCACACAAGTCAATAACATCAACAAAACTCACCTTTGTGCCTTCACGCACAACGTTAACAGTGTGGTGGACAAAATGAGACAGAAAAAGAAGTGGCATAAAACACGTCCTAGAAAGTCGGAGAAAGTTATACATTTAAACAAACTGCGGTGAGTTCAAGGACCGCCAAAATTAGTCGGACAAAACGGCGCTCGCCAAATACTCGAATCAGTGAGGCATGTTTAATATAAACAGTGTGCTTTATAACAATTAGGGAGGTTTGTGTCATGTTTGTCCTCCTACAGAAACCATATTAAAACAAAAAATATATTTTTTCCCCTCATCTTTTTCCATTTTTCATACATTTTTGAAAAAGCTCCAGAGAGCCACTAGGGCGGCGCTAAAGAGCCGCATGCGGCTCTAGAGCCGTGGGTTGCCGACCCCTGTACTAGGTCATAAAATCAGTGTCAGTTGAGTCGGTCCATATGTTACCTGTAAGGATTTTTAATGTCCAGCAGATGTCAGTATTTAGTGACACAGTATCGACACAGTATCAATACAGTTTTGCAATGTGTCGAAACGCTTCATGAGGCCTCATCAACCCATCACTAGGCAACACATTTAACAAACAATACATGATTTGTTTTCTCCATCAGCACAGACCTAGGCTTCTGTGTTCCAAACAGTTAGTTTGGGCCCAGTAAAAAGATGTGAGCTTACCGGTAGCCTCTTTGATCTTTTCCTTTTCCCAATGCGTTTTAGTCCAATGATTTAGTATGTGATGTTGCTGCTCCGCTGCCATCAGCTGCTCTGCAAGACCACTGAACAAAGTTCTGAGCAGCCAAACTTTTATGGAGTGCTGGCGTGAGCTGCCAATTAGGCTGATTGTGCTCCACTGTGGAGAGGTGAGGCTGGTGTCATCAGCACACGCTCACAGGCCAACCTCCCCCCACACATCGCCGCATCTTTCAAGCGTTTATCATCTTTAAAATCCTAAAAGAAAATCTAATCTGTGTTCTTGTCTTTCATAATGATTGTGAGCAATAGGCTAAAAAGTGCAGTTCCCCTAAAGCAGGGGTGTCTAAATCTTTTCCACTGAGGGCCGCACACTGAAAAATCAAAGCACACGGGGGCCGTTTTGATATTTTCTTCATTTTCAAAACCAATACAATATACACTTTTTTTTTTTAACCTTTGGGGCTCCCTCAAGTTAGGTCCTAGGGACCCAGAAGGGTTTCAGTCTTAAAAAAGGTTAAAAATAAGTCATATATTATTTTATTTTTTCAAACGCTTGAATCTCTAATTCAACTTCAGGGGAAAAAAAAAAAAAAAATATATATATATATATATATATATATATATAAATATATATATATCCATCCATCCATTTTCTATCTCAGCTACAATCGGGCGGAAGGCGGGGTACACCCTGGACAAGTCGCCACCTCATCGCATGGCCAACACAGATAGACAAACAACATTCACACATATATATGAGTTATTTTTGTATGTATTTACTTTTTAACATTTTATGAGCTTTTTGTCAAAACCCTATTTTTGGGGGCAAAAATACAAAATATACAAACATTTTTCCAAAAACATTTTCTAAGTGGAATATTTGATGTGAAGTAATTTGATCCCTAAATAGGTCAATAATTCATAGCAAAATTGATTAGAATTTATAATTACATTTTATTTTTAGCAAAGACAGGTGTTTTTTAATTCCACAAAAATTTTGGGAGATCCAAAAATAAAACGGTCATTTTTTTATTTTTTACATTCAACACTTAAATCTCTGTATCAGTTTCAGGTACTATATAGTGTAATTAGTTTAATATATTTATAATATCAATCAATATAATAATTAGTATTAGTATATCATTTGTATGTTTTTTTTAAATTTATTTCATATTTTTCATGTTTTTTGTTGTTGTATTTGTCCTTTCTGTCCTTAAATCAGTCAATATTTCATAGCAACATTGATTTTGAATAATTATTATTTTTTGAGAAATTATTTTTTAAAATCGTATTAGAGTCAACTATGCAACTTTTTCTCGTTGCATTTCACCCATTGCTCTTTTATTACACTTTTTAATGTTTTAAAACATTTTTTTTTAGTATTTTTAGAATGATGTGCCATGGGCCGGTAAAACATGAGCTGCGGGCAGCAAATGGCCCCCGAGCCACACTTTGGACACCACTGCCCTAAAGTGTCTTAATGTTGTGACTGACAGTGATAGTAAATGGGTTATACTTGTATAGTGCTTTTCTACCTTCAAGGTACTCAAAGCGCTTTGACACTATTTCCACATTCACACACACATTCACACACTGATGGCGGGAGCTGCCATGTAAGGCCCTGACCACCATCAGGAGCAAGGGTGAAGTGTCTTGCTCAAGGACACAACGGACGTGACGAAGTTGGTAGAAGGTGGGGTTCGAACCAGGAACCCTCAGGTTGCTGGCACGGCCATCCTCCCAACCGCGTCACGCCGTCCATGGCGTAGGATATTTCTGACACTAGTTTTTTTACTGTTCAAAATGAACTACTTTCACAGTCAGTCTTAAAAATGGAACCATTTGCATCTTTTGCATGTTATTCTTGAAGTTGACCAAGAACGGCACAGTTGAGTCCGAAGAGGCCAACACTCTCACCGCCGAGGACATTTCCGATGACGACATCGACCTGGACAACACGGAAGTGGATGAATACTTCTTCCTGCAGCCACTCACAACTAAAAAGAGGCGGGCTCTGCTGCGCAGCTCGGGCGTGAAGAAGATTGACGTGGAAGAGAAGCATGAACTTCGGGCCATCAGAATGTCCCGGGAGGACTGTGGCTGTGATTGCAGGATCTTCTGTGAACCTGAGACCTGTGCCTGCAGCAACGCAGGAATCAAGTGCCAGGTCAGATCCTCCATCTTGCTTCACCGTCTCAAAGATTTCCCAAATACATCTCCTCGGCATTGTTTGCTAGCGACGATATGGTGGCTTTAGAAAGAGCGTCTTTGTTGTTTAACTGAGTCACAATCCTCTACTTATTTGATGTATTTAGCCTTTATTTAACCAGGTAAAATCCCATTGAGATCATAGATCTGTTTTCCAAGGGCAAGCTGGCCAAGAGGGCAGCAGCAAGGTTGCATTAAAAAGAGTAAACAACACATAAAACATCACATTTACAACATTAAAACTTGCTGACATAACACATGTGCATGCAGACAAGGTAGACTGAAGGTTCTACTTCAGGGGGGTGTTGCGTCTGACCAGTCTACCTCTCAGGGAATTAAAGTCACTGGTCAATCCCAAGTTCTTTCAGATGACATATATGCAGAGTAAGAAGGACCATCAAGACAGAATAGGAATATTATCATGTTTTACTGAAGCTTCAGGAGACCAGCCCACATCAATACAGTCATACCGTCATCTCAGGATGGTCTAAAATTCAAACAGGAAGAGACAACTTCTTGAATACGCAAACAGCCCCCACCTTCTCCAGAAAGGAATACAGGCTCATTGTTCTACTACAGATAAGATATAAGAGAGTACTCCAACTCCTACACTCCAAGTCTTCAAGGTAACACACACAGTTTACTTGCGGCCATAAAATGAAAATATAGAAAGAGTACAAATGGAAAAACACTAGCTGATTTAAACATGACTATGAATAAAGAAAGAACTCTTAAACATATATGCATTTTCCACAGGGGCGGTATAGCTCGGTTGGTAGAGTGGCCGTGCCATCAACCTGAGGGTTGCAGGTTCGATCCCCGCTTCCGCCATCCTAGTCACTGCCGTTGTGTCCTTGGGCAAGACACTTTACCCACCTGCTCCCAGTGCCACCCACACTGGTTTAAATGTAACTTAGATATTGGGTTTTCACTATGTAAAGCGCTTTGAGTCACTAGAGAAAAGCGCTATATAAATATAATTCACTTCACTTTAAAAGTGACATTGTAAAATACAATTACAAACTGAAATTGTGAAAAATAAAACAAAAAGGCTTAATGTGATGAGAAAAAGCTGAAATATTAATACTATTGTTGGTTAATATTAACACAAAGCTTTGCCTTGAAATGATTGCAGTCATTTTTATAATCGGATTGATCACATTTTTGAAGTTGGATTGATTATGAATAATCAAAGGTTAATTGTATCATTTAAATGTACTTGAAAAAGAGCCCAAACAAAAAAAAAAAAAAAAATTGTTTTACTAGGTCATTTATTTGTTCAAATTGTGAACAAATGAACAAGTAGATTAATAATCCATTTTTACAGTTTGTCCCTCATAATGTGTACAAAATAATAGGTGTATAAATGACACAATGTGTTACTGCATACGTCAGCAGACTAATTAGGAGCCTTTGTTTGTTTACTTACTACTAAACGTCAAGTTGTCTAGCATGTTCACTATTTTATTTAAGGACTAAATTACAATAATAAACATGTTTCATGTACACTAACACGTTTTGTTACAACAAAGCCAATAATGAAATTTTTTTGTGCTCCCGTTTATTTAGAAAAGTATCTCAATACATTTTGGTACCGCTACCAACATGTTGGTATGCTTACGACCCTAACCTGTGCCACCTTTCAGATAAGACATGCACAGATCGAATAAAGGAGCCCGAACAATAATATGATAAATGGTGTGCTTCATCTGCATGTGTATGTTGAAGTACAAAGAATCCGATTGAAGATGACTTCCCTCACAGGTGGACCGCATGTCCTTCCCGTGCGGCTGCACCAAGGACGGCTGCAGCAACTCCAGCGGCAGGGTGGAGTTCAACCCCATCCGAGTGCGGACACACTTCCTGCACACCATCATGAAGCTGCAGCTGGACAAGAGTCGTGAGCAAGAGCAGGCTCCCCCCGCCAATGGTTACCACGGCAACGACCCTGTGGAGCAGTCTCAGCACCGGTTGGACTTCGCTTTGCCCGACGCCGTCACTCAGAGCGCCGGCGAGATGGAGGAGCCGCTGGAGGATGAGGATGAGGATGAGGAGGATGAGGATGATGATGAGGAGGAGGAGGAGGAAGATGAGGAAGAGGAGGAGGACAGCAGCAGCGTTTTCAGCTGCATTTCTGATTCCAGCACTCACAGTTTAGCCAACAGTGACTCAGAGGAGGAGGAGGAGGATGATGAAGAGGAGGAGAGGTCAGACTCGGGTCACAGCGAGGTGGTGCCCTTGACCCCCCTGCTGGGTTACGTCAGCACTTACCTAACAAACTCTTCCCCAGGTGACTACTATCAGCTGGGGGCTTCTAGCTCCGCCCCTAACGGCCAACCAGCTGAAGCCCGCATGACCTCATTCCAAGAGCCAATCAGCCCAGGTGTGTTCTCCAATCAGCCCGTGGATCAATACCCTCAAGTCTCCACCCGTGTCACACCCCAGCAGGACCAGCTGTCCAGAGTCTCCACCCGTGTCACACCCCAGCAGGACCAGCTGTCCAGAGTGGACTTCATGGACCCGCTAGAGAACCAGACGCAGTTTCACAACTTCTTCAACAACAACACGCAGCCGAACAACATCAACACACAGGAGCCGACACCGTTACACAACATGAACACACGTGAGCCGACACAGCCGCACAACATGAACACACATGAACCGACACAGTTACACAACACAAACACACATGAGCCGACGCAGTTACACAACATGAACACACATGAGTTGACACAGCCGCACAACATGAACACACATGAGCCGACACAGTTACACAACATAAACACACATCAGCCGACACAGCCGCACAACATGAACACACATGAGCCGCACAACATGAACACACATGAGCCGACACAGTTACACAACATAAACACACATCAGCCGACACAGCCGCACAACATGAACACACATGAGCCGCAGAACATGAACACACGTGAGCCGACACAGTTACACAACATGAACACACATGAGCCGACACAGTTACACAACATGAACACACATGACCCGACACAGTTACACAACATGAACACAAATGAGCCGACACAGTTACACAACATGAACACACATCAGCAGACACAGCCGCACAACATGAACACACATGAGCCGCAGAACATGAACACACATGAGCCGACACACTTACACAACATGAACACACATGAGTCGACACAGTTACACAACATGAACACACATGAGCCGCAAAACATGAACACACATGAGTCGACTCAGTTACACAAAATGAACACACAAGAGCCGACACAGCCGCAAAACATGAACACACATGAGCCGACACAGTTACACAACATGAACACACAGGAGCCGACACAGCCGCACAACATGAACACACATGAGCCGACACAGCCGCACAACATGAACACACATGAGCCGACACAGTTACACAACACAAACACACATGAGCCGACACAGTTACACAACATGAACACACATGAGTTGACACAGCCGCACAACATGAACACACATGAGCCGACACAGTTACACAACATGAACACACATGAGCCGACACAGTTACACAACGTGAACACACATGAGCTGACACAGCCGCACAACATGAACACACATGAGCCGCACAACATGAACACACATGAGCCGACACAGTTACACAACGTGAACACACATGAGCTGACACAGCCGCACAACATGAACACACATGAGCCGCACAACATGAACACACAGGAGCCGACACAGTTACACAACATGAACACACATGAGCCGACACAGTTACACAACATGAACACACATGAGCCGACACAGTTACACAACATGAACACACATGAGCCGACACAGTTACACAACATGAACACACATGACCCGACACAGTTACACAACATGAACACAAATGAGCCGACACAGTTACACAACATGAACACACATCAGCAGACACAGCCGCACAACATGAACACACATGAGCCGCAGAACATGAACACACATGAGCCGACACACTTACACAACATGAACACACATGAGTCGACACAGTTACACAACATGAACACACATGAGCCGCAAAACATGAACACACATGAGTCGACTCAGTTACACAAAATGAACACACAAGAGCCGACACAGCCGCAAAACATGAACACACATGAGCCGACACAGTTACACAACATGAACACACAGGAGCCGACACAGCCGCACAACATGAACACACATGAGCCGACACAGCCGCACAACATGAACACACATGAGCCGACACAGTTACACAACACAAACACACATGAGCCGACACAGTTACACAACATGAACACACATGAGTTGACACAGCCGCACAACATGAACACACATGAGCCGACACAGTTACACAACATGAACACACATGAGCCGACACAGTTACACAACGTGAACACACATGAGCTGACACAGCCGCACAACATGAACACACATGAGCCGCACAACATGAACACACATGAGCCGACACAGTTACACAACGTGAACACACATGAGCTGACACAGCCGCACAACATGAACACACATGAGCCGCACAACATGAACACACAGGAGCCGACACAGTTACACAACATGAACACACATGAGCCGACACAGTTACACAACATAAACACACATGAGTCGACACAGTTTCACAACATGAACACACATGAGCTGACACAGCCGCACAACATGAACGCACATGAGCTGACACAGCCGCACAACATGAACACACAGGAGCTGACACAGCCGCACAACATGAACACACATGAGCCGACACAGTTACACAACATGAACACACATGAGCCGACACAGTTACACAACATGAACACACATGAGCCGACACAGTTACACAACATGAACACACATGAGCCGACACAGTTACACAACATGAACACACATGAGCCGACACAGTTACACAACATGAACACACATGAGCCGACACAGTTACACAACATGAACACACATGAGCCGACACAGTTACACAACATGAACACACATGAGCCGACACAGTTACACAACATGAACACACATCAGCAGACACAGCCGCACAACATGAACACACATGAGCCGCAGAACATGAACACACATGAGCCGACACACTTACACAACATGAACACACATGAGTCGACACAGTTACACAACATGAACACACATGAGCCGCAAAACATGAACACACATGAGTCGACTCAGTTACACAAAATGAACACACAAGAGCCGACACAGCCGCAAAACATGAACACACATGAGCCGACACAGTTACACAACATGAACACACAGGAGCCGACACAGCCGCACAACATGAACACACATGAGCCGACACAGTTACACAACACAAACACACATGAGCCGACACAGTTACACAACATGAACACACATGAGTCGACACAGTTACACAACATGAACACACATGAGCCGACACAGTTACACAACATGAACACACATGAGCCGACACAGTTACACAACATGAACACACATGAGCCGACACAGTTACACAACATGAACACACATGAGCCGACACAGTTACACAACATGAACACACATGAGCCGACACAGTTACACAACATGAACACACATGAGCCGACACAGTTACACAAGATGAACACACATGAGCCGACACAGTTACACAACATGAACACACATGAGCCGACACAGTTACACAACATGAACACACATGAGCCGACACAGTTACACAACATGAACACACATGAGCCGACACAGTTACACAACATGAACACACATGAGCCGACACAGTTACACAACATGAACACACACCCTGACCTGAACTTACTAGCAAGCAGTACCAAGAAGTTGTCTCTACCGGCCGTGTAAAAGACGCCATTCTCTGCTCTAAGGATCAAGTTGTGTTCTTTTTAAGGAAGCACATTCACGGCCTTTTGCGTTCGATTCCCAAGTGTGTTTTCATCAGCGACATCCCGGGTTTAATCCCCACTGCAACTTTGAGGACATCACGCCGTGCGATGGCTGTTATATTCCGGCAGATATCTTCTTTTCTATGTTTGTGTGAAACGTGCTTACCGTCGCTTTGTTTGCAATTGCTTAGGAATGAAATGTAAACGTAATCTTATCTTGTACACGTTTGGATGAAGCGCATGCCCTTTTTGTGTGACTGGCAGGGGAACAAATGCTGTCTGACAGAAGACAAACATGGAGTCCGTATACATTGCGCTTGTTTTTGCTGACTGTTCTATGCTTTTCTATGGCTTGATCGAGCATGACTTTGTACATTGGGAGCAGAAAAGGTCAGATTGAAGCCTTCAGTGGAGGCCAAGAGGCATGCAGATGTTGTTTATCAAGACTTGAATAGTGGATAAGTGTTTTTTTCATTCAGGGATATTCATTAAATAGCACTTTGAAATGTCTCCAAACGTTCAGATCCAAATTCCTACAACATCAAAATGTGTAGCTAAAGTGATGTGATGATGTGTTTTCTGATTATGGATGTTTTCAGATTGTAATGCTCCATCGGTGCAATAATTATCCACTAATTATATTTGCTGCGTATCGTTGCCCTAAAAATTTCCACCGCTTGCATCAAAAAGATGACAATCACAGCTTAGTAGAAGAGGATTCTTATCAAATTAATTAGTCGATATGAGCCATTGGAAATGGAAAATGCACTTCTTAAAGTCACAAAAGAAATGTCTTAATAATCACAATCTTGCAGACATGTTGATATTGGAGTTTTATTCGTTTAGTGCAGATTCATTTGGCCAAAGCTCAGTGTGAGGGCGACAGTAGATACTAAGATGTTGTCATTTATTCTCCAATATTTATCTTGAATGATATATTGAATTGTGTATTTATTGTGGAAAGTCAATATTGAGTAATTTGCTGTGTTGTAAAGCTTCACGTGCCGCAGTTAAGTTTTTAATTTAAGATTTGTGAAATGCATATGTTTTGCACAATGTGATACATTTTCTTTGATCTTAAATTGTAAATAAAAAAAATATGTCTTCGTTCACATTTTCGACCTGGTTTTGAAATAAATGTCATGACGTAATGTTCCTGTGAGGGTGAACACAGTTGGCATTTCAGTCTACAGCGCCCTCCGGTGGTCACTGCCAGTAATACAGCTGGTCAATTTGAACAAAACTTGTATTCTCTCCCAAGTCTTACCAAAATAAAATATGACCCACAATCATGTCAAAGCAGCTTCAGGACAAAATAAAGCTAATTATATATTGTTTATTTCTAAATTATTACTGGCCACAGAATCAAAACGGTAAGGCTGGTGAAGTTTGCAGCAATTATGACATCTCAAACAAATCACCTGTGGTCATTCAATAAAAATGATTCATCAACTGCTAAACATCTAAGTCAGAAAATGTTAAACAAGCATCTAGAAAAGAACAACAAATGCAGACTTACTCCCCCTTGTGAAGAATAAAACAACAAACAAGGCACTGGAATAAACTTGCCGTATAAAAATACACTTTTGAAGGACAATGCTCACGTTTGTGTTTCGGCTTTTCACTTGCAGTCTAATTAGGACACACATTGTAAGTATGATCAATCTGGAGATTGGATTTGATAGTGCCTCTACAAGCTGAATACTGCATGTGTGGACAAAAGTCTTGGGACACATTGGATCTTCATTTTTCTAAGGCATTTTGGAGCAGCTTTGTAGGAACAGCATTGTTACGTGTACAAATCCAGGTCCTACTTCAATGACTTATAAAGAAAAACCCTGGTCTCAACTCCAAACAACCTTTGAGATGAAAAGAGCTTGTAATTAGGGCAACACTGGTAACCTGTGGACAAAATGTTCCACAGAGACACCCTTGTAAAAGTGTGGAAGTTACAGTTGGAATGTCCCAATACTTTTGTCCGTGTAATGGCCCTCAAACGCACACCTTAATTTTTCCAAGCGTCTGTGGCGTTCACTTTCTCAAGTCTAATTTCCTCCCTGCAGTGATTTCTCCCAACATTCACACTTCAAAATGTGTGTAAAATAAATTAAAAGTCCAGCTGGTGATGAAAAGTCAGATGAAGGACCAGAGCTGGTGCTTGTCCGAGGGGTCGCAGGCAGCCAGAGAAGGATGCTCAGAACGGGCACTCAAACACAAGTTCCTTGCTGGCAAGTAGAATAACTGCTCCTATTTGAAAAGCCAAACAAAAACAAAGTTTTATCCAAAAATCCTTGATTTGGCAGAAAATGCTTAGGGATCAAACTGACATCCTTCAGCTGCCATTCCTGCTGCGGTCCTACCAACGTATTCCTGCCCTTGTACTGGCACACCTCCAGCTTGACGGCCTCCTCAGCGCCATGCAAACACAGCTCCTTCTGAATGTTGTGGCGGAGCTCCTGATGTGTGGACAACTCAAAATACTACAAGTGCAAGGATGACAGAAGTGATTGAGATGAAACTTTGATTACAATTCTTTTGCCCACTGACCTGATTCCCTCCCATTCCGTGACACGGGTACATGATCAGATGTTTGCCCCCCTCGTTGTTCTCGCCTGCATCCAAACAAGAGTCTTTGCCCACATTCTTCACCTGCACACAAATTAAGGAAGAAGATTCAGAGCAAGCTGTTTAAACAAGTTGAGAGTAAGCGGAGCTGCCCAAGTCTAAGGTGGTGAGGTTTGGACTAAGCGGTCTTACTGCACCGAAGCGGAGAGGGTTCAGATCGGGCATGAAGATCTCTGGGTAGACCTCCTTCAAATACCAAGAGAAGCCTTTGCACTGCAGCTGATTGCGGAGGTCCACACGTTTAGAGACATCACCAAAGGTTTTCTGTGGGAATAAGAAACATGAAAGGATGCTAGTGGGACCACGACATTAGGTACACCTGCAACGACACATAGGAACTTTGGACCCCAACAAAAAAAATATTCCTTTACAAAAATACTATGTTTGACAGGTGTTTGGGATTTGAGATGCTTATAAATATCAAATCCAATGGCAACATATCCGTGTTAGAAAGCCCACAGCTTGTTTTTGTTTAGGTTTCACTTTCATCAAGCGTTAAAATATCCCACTGTAGTCGACTGGCCATGAACGCACCATAGTCAAGTGCTGTGAGACAAAGTGAAGTTTATGCGATCAGCCAATACCAATCATAAGTTATAAATGTACAGTTTTCACTTTATTCATTCTTAGTTTAACAGTAGCAACGATATTTATACTGGTTCCTTATTCTCAAAAGTACACAATAACTAAACAAAAGCATATACTACTCTTTTAAATAATTAGTTTTTTGCCCTCACAGTCCTCACTGAGTTTGTAAACATGAACAAAACAACATTTTTATGAAACTAAAATATTAACCTAATCACTCTAGTATCATCATATATAGATACTGTATCGGTCCTACCAACTTATGGGTCGATCCAATGTTCTCTTGTGTGTCTTGTAGGGATTGTGACAAAGCTGATACACCAACAATTGCCGTTACATTATGCTCTCTCTAGACTCTTATTCATAATAACTACTGTAACACAGTTTCATCTACACTTCTTAAAGTACTTCTTGGTGTTGTTAAAAACTATCTTGGCGGTTAGCTTGGCTATTAGCATGCTTGCAGCTGGTTTTCTTCCGGTGTAGGATATTGATACCAAAATTCCCAGGATTGCCTGCCCCTGTTCTTTGAGAGCTGCTATGTTTGAACCTCACTGACTGAGAAGACATCCAAGCACTTCACGGTACAAACAACTTTATTTTCTGACAGGGCGCCATGCAGTCATCCATGCTGCAGACAAAAAGCACCTGCCAGAAACGGACACTGCCCTAAGGATTTAGCAATTGTGCTAATTCTAATGAAGGGTAAGTGGGGGATTGCCAGTGGCTGGGAAAAATAAACATGAATGTTTGTCCCCCTCACTTACTTTTGCAGCAAGCCCTAGACTTTGCTACCCTGCCCATGTGCCCCATGGAATGAATGAATGATCTTTATTGTCATTGTGCATGTACAGGTACAGGTCCAACGAAATTTAGGTTGCTTCCCTGAGGTGCTTTGCATTTAAAAAAAATGCTGTTCAATATTAGACCCGTAGCTGTTCAATACTAATATTGAACAGCTACGGGTCTAATATTGAACTAAACCCGTAGCTGTTCAATATTAGACCCATAGCTGTTCAATATTAGACCCGTGGCTGTTCAATATTAGACCCGTGGCTGTTCAATATTAGACCCGTAGCTGTTCAATATTAGACCCGTAGCTGTTCAATATTAGACCCGTAGCTGTTCAATATTAGACCCGTAGCTGTTCAATATTAGACCCGTAGCTGTTCAATATTAGACCCGTAGCTGTTCAATATCAGACCCGTAGCTGTTCAATATCAGACCCATAGCTGTTCAATATCAGACCCATAGCTGTTCAATATTAGACCCGTGGCTGTTCAATATTAGACCCGTGGCTGTTCAATATTAGACCCATAGCTGTTCAATATTAGACCCATAGCTGTTCAATATTAGACCCATAGCTGTTCAATATTAGACCCGTAGCTGTTCAATATTAGACCCATAGCTTTTCAATATTAGACCCGTAGCTGTTCAATATTAGACCCGTAGCTGTTCAATATTAGACCCATAGCTGTTCAATATTAGACCCATAGCTGTTCAATATTAGACCCATAGCTTTTCAATATTAGACCCGTAGCTGTTCAATATTAGACCCGTAGCTGTTCAATATTACACCCGTAGCTGTTCAATATTAGACCCGTAGCTGTTCAATATTAGACCATAGCTGTTTAATATTAGACCCGTAGCTGTTCAATATTAGACCCATAGCTATTCAATATTAGACCCATAGCTGTTCAATATTAGACCCATAGCTGTTCAATATTAGACCCATAGCTGTTCAATATTAGACCCATAGCTGTTCAATATTAGACCCATAGCTGTTCAATATTAGACCCATAGCTGTTCAATATTAGACCCATAGCTGTTCAATATTAGACCCGTAGCTGTTCAATATTAGACCCGTAGCTGTTCAATATTAGACCCGTGGCTGTTCAATATTAGACCCGTGGCTGTTCAATATTAGACCCGTGGCTGTTCAATATTAGACCCGTGGCTGTTCAATATTAGACCCGTGGCTGTTCAATATTAGACCCGTGGCTGTTCAATATTAGACCCGTGGCTGTTCAATATTAGACCCGTGGCTGTTCAATATTAGACCCGTGGCTGTTCAATATTAGACCCGAGACTGTTCTATATTAGACCAGTGGCTATTCAATATTAGACCCGTGGCTGTTCAATATTAGACCCGTGGCTGTTCAATATTAGACCCGTGGCTGTTCAATATTAGACCCGTGGCTGTTCAATATTAGACCCGTGGCTGTTCAATATTAGACCCGTGGCTGTTCAATATTAGACCCGTGGCTGTTCAATATTAGACCCGTGGCTGTTCAATATTAGACCCGTGGCTGTTCAATATTAGACCCGTGGCTGTTCAATATTAGACCCGTGGCTGTTCAATATTAGACCCGTGGCTGTTCAATATTAGACCCGTGGAATTTGTATCCAATATCATTTTATGTCCAGCAGATGAAAACATTTTGAACAAACAATCCTAAAGAAGGCTTTAAGAAATGCCTTTTAGCGTTCAGTTGATTGTTGAAGTAATTGATATGAAACATGAGACTGCATTAGTGACAAAGCACTTAGTGTTCAAAGAGTGGAATCATCCTATGACAGCCATGGTTCTCCTCCTCCCTACAGATAGCAGGATTTAGTGAAGGCTCAGTGAGGTGTGGCCCTTATGCCCCCTGTGAGACAATATTTACCAGCTTTAGGCTCTTTTGTCTCGGTTTTCTCATGTGTGAAATACTGCACTATACTTGACCTTGCACTTCATGAACATTAGTCTAAGTTCACACTTGTCCTAAGCCAGAACAGTCGCATACAAACTATGAATATTTTGGGAGCTTGACTGAATAAACAGTACTTACTTTTTTGGCTATCTGCCCGGCTTGCTGATTACGACGGTAGAAGATCTCCTTGAACTCGTCCATCCAGACCTCGGCCAGTCGGACCTGGTTGCGGGCGATCACCTGAGTGCCCTTTGGAAAGGTATGGGGGCTCTTGGTGCGGAAAACATGGCCGACAACAGAGCACGGGATGATCTCCAGCTGACCGCCGCACTGCCAGACCTGCATGTCATTGGGAGAACATCAAATACCAGACATTTAGCAACATTTCCACCAAACGGTACAGTTAATTTTGCAACAAGGTCAGGAAAGGACACAATTCCCAGATAGGCAACACAAGTGATGAACATTCTGTGTGAGCACCATTGTTAGGACTTCACATGTTACCTCACCCTGTTACTGATTCTCAATTAGGGAGGGATACCTTTCACATTGGATTTAATACACTATGGGTACTTAATAGTACCAATTTCCTCTAATTTTGTGTGTTCAAATGTGTTAATAAATGTTAGTTGTTGGAAAAAAACTTGTTTTGTATTTAACACTGAGCTGTGCTGTCAAGTTATCTTGTTTGCTTCCACTTCTGTACCTAAGTTGGAAGTACTGTCTTGTACAGTAGACTTTGCATGCAGTTTCAATTCCAAGACATTAGATGGCAATAGTGTTAGACGGCAGAGTTATGTGGCCAACTAAACAACAGGCGCCATTGTTGCTACCAAGGACGTGCGCAGCTGTGCTGGGATGCCGAGGATTGCTGTTTTGAGTTTGAGTTTGAGTTTAAGTTTATTTCGAACATGCAAGCATACATGGTTTTGACATTAGTTTTTATGACTAAATAATCCAAAATAATATGTCTATTTAAATAGTTCTCGTTAACTCACAATAAAGCATGCTTTCATTTTGTGAAAGTATAATTTTGTGGTGTATTTGGTGACTCTGTGACCAGCAGGCACTAACACTCACCCAACGGCGCAAAATAAATTCACAAAACGACCAAAAAATAAATGATTACCCTCATTTTGCCAACATGGTTATTAGCTTTGGACCAACAATCACAGAAAACTTGTGACTTTTGTGTGAAGTATGTCAACTGTGGTAATCACTGTATGCATCACTTAAGATGTAACTGATCTTTTTTTTGGTAACATAAATAAGTGTAGTTTTGTCGTTATTTCCCCATAATTTTCTGCACAACTCAAATATGGCAACACTGGTGAGCAGTAGAGAATATGGAGTGATTTTTGGTCCAGAACATATTTTGCTTTTTTCATTATTGATAATATTTCTTACCACTTTTTTGTATATTTTTTGATGCGATTTCCAGTTCATTTTCTCTTCTATTATTACACGCAAATGTTGGTTTCCTTTTACTTTATCAATGTTTTTACTCTTAGTGAATAACATTATTTTAGTTTTACTAAGCTAGTCTGTTTTTGTCAAACAATCTCGTTAATGAGTTCATGTCTTCTGTTATTTGTGTTGTGTATTGTATTTGCCCTGCGATGAGGTGGCGACTTGTCTAGGGTGTACCCCGCCTTCCGCCCGATTGTAGCTGAGATAGGCTCCAGCGCCCCCCGCGACCCCGAAGGGAATAAGCGGTAGAAAATGGATGGATGAATGTATTGTATTTGTGTTGTTATTCTGTGTGTACTCTCCTGAACAAAATACCGACGTCTCAAGTGTTGATTGCCAACCTTCACTTCCCATATGTTGTCTTCTTTCCCGGTTGTGGGTAAAGCCGTGTAAAAGCTTTCCACAACTGCCCCATGCTCCACAACATGAAACATCATGAAAGTAACAAAGAAGCGCCACAAACACGCAACATCAGCTCAAAGTTGGTAGCAGTCATGGTTGCCTGTTGTCACATGACTGCCTTTTGACCAATCATTGAGGAGATCGCCTGAAATCAGGTTGGCCATACTTTCTTCATACACGACTCTAGACTACGGTGTGTTGACTTAGCCAGGAAGTAGTCTTTGCCATGAAGTTGAATGTCCCAGACTGTTCTTTGGTTGAGTCCTACAAAGTGTTTAAACTGTACGTATTGTACTTATTACACACCCGTTGATTGTAACATCTTCCTTGTAGTTTTGATGAACAAAAGTACAGGTGTTGAAATTGCCATGTAAACTTGCTAATGTTAATGGGTAGCATATATATGACAAATCCAATGTACATTTTCAAAGGGTACTTTTGAGCGCCTTCTTCTTGATTTGTTAATATCGAAAACTGCAACTTTACCCCGAGGCAGCCTGGCTGAGTCCGCTTTTAGTGCTTGACTGTGTCGAGTCTGAAACCAGACGTGACGTGGCATTGTTTAATTTTACGTGAATTGGTACCCGGTACTACCAATGGACTTCGGTGGTCGGTACCCATAAAAAAAGTATTGATCTCTGCCTGAGTGTTGAGTAGAGAGTATACTGCTTTACAAAATATACACTGACAACCCCAAAAGTATTGTGAATATTTGTGTCATTTCATCATACTACAGTAAGGTGGTGTACTATGCTAATAAAACAAAGCAAATAAATGCACAGTACACTGTATTGACAAATCAACTGAGGAGTAAAAACTGGGATGTTCAGGCCTCCTTCAACACAATAAAATGTGTACCATACTGAACTGTGAAAACAAGGATATAGTGAAAATATGAAAATGTTGAGTTGATTATGGTTCTGTAGTGTCTCACCCTGAAAGACATTTCAATATTCTCGCCGCCCCAGATCTCCATTTCCTCATCATAGCTTCCAATTTGGTAGAAGTATTTCTTTGAGATGGAGAAGAGTCCGCCAGCAAACGTAGGAGACCTAGAGAATACTTTAATTAAAAGAGTTCACACTCTGTCATTATTCCAAGGATGCTCTGCTTACTTGATAGGATATGTTTCATCCTTCCTTCTCTTTTTCTCATGATCCGGAAGACTCTCCCATCCAAAGGACAGACCCCAGTCAAAGTTACCCCGGTTGTGGTTCTGGCCGTGAGGGGATGGCTTCATGAACTCAAAGGTGTTGAGATCAATGGCGCTTATATCTGGACTGACCACCATGGTTGAGTTCTCGGCTATCCTGGCAAGCAGTGGCTCCAGCCACCCATTAAAGCATTCACCTGTGAATACAAGACATCATGCCACCAGGCTTCTTGACTGTGTTGGTGGGTGTGTCGGCATGAAGTGTGTGGCCTCACAGTGGGCATCCAGAAAGGTGAGAGTATCACCGGTGGCCACCGAGGCGCCCAGTAAACGAGCTGTGATAAGGCCTTTCCTTTCCTTTTGCCGAACGACCCGAACGATACTTAGCGCTTTCACATACTCATCCAGCTCGTCCTTCAACACATCTGAAAGTCAAGGTTGACAAGGATAAAACAAGACGGTAAATGAGTTGCACATGCACAAACCATCTGGCGGTCTCACGGTAAAGGCTTAGTGACTGTTAGTGGGTCTAATCTACAGCATGCAAGATTGACAGTGAATGAAAGAAGACAATGGGCTTCTGTTAATCCTCAACATTGCAAAATATTTGGCCAAACCAGTTTCTAACCTAACAGACCAACACTCTCTCAGATTGTGTTTCCTTCCTACACCAGGCCGGTTTACACAAGTGGTTTCGAAGCTCAGCAACTGTTGCTAAGGCCTACTTCATTAACCACAACAGTGGTTCCACTGCAGCCCACCCAGCACGCCACATAAAACCCCAAAAGGAGAGTGGTAGGTTCACATACCATCAATGCTGGCGTCGTCCACCAAGATGATCTCCTTGAGGAGAATGGCAGGGGAAGTGTGGAGTACGCTGTAGACCGTCCTTAGCAGGGTGCTCCAAGCCTCGTTGTGAAACACGATGATCACACTGGTGGTTGGCAAAGGGGGGCATCGCTTGAAGGTTTGCTCGATACACCTGCAGAGAGCACAAGGATCTATCTGCAATCTTCTGTGGTGGTGACTTTTCCTCCTAATAACGATTTAAGAATAATTTCATGCTTTAAGTGTCTAACGTGTTCTGGCTCAACACTGACATACAGTTGTGGTTGGAGTGAACTGCAAGCAAGGAGCCCAACAGAACACCAAGACTAGGCAGGCATGCAGCAATCATGTTGTGGTTGGAGTGAACTGCAAGGAGCCCAACAGAACACCAAGACCAGGCAGCAATCATCTCTGGGGTTTCTGACTCCTGTTGCAAAAGCCAAACTTTGTTGAGCTTCCACTCAGAGTCTTGAGTTATTCCCCTTTCAATGTATTTGATGCTAATACCATTTTTGTTTGAAAGTCATGCAAATTACACTTGTTAACTCTTTAGAAGTTCTAACGCTGGCTGAGAACAATCACAACATTGGGTCTGCTGCTGCTGCTCCTGTGTCTAAGAAACATACCTTTGCCTTTCCACTTTCTATCCAAGATTGAATTGATTTCTTCATCCAATTATCTTCTAATTAAAGAACTGTTTTCTTTAATCAGTTTTCTTTATTATTTTGTTCGATAAATCCACAAAATCACAATTTATATCCTCAATGCTTATTTTAGGGAAAATAGTTTTAATTATTTTTCTGCAAGCCATAATCTTGATTATTTTTGTTTCTTATACATGCACTGATGCAAGATTGTTTTAATTTAGGAATCATCGGCCTCAGCAGAAGTTTGCATTTACAAAGTGTAAATTATTTTAGTTATTGAGTAATCTAACAATTAGTTTGTCCGATTAATCCGATGAAGCACACTTTATAGCCTTAATACCTGATTTAGGGAAAATAGTTTAAAGAATTTTACTGCTGGCCGTTAGCTCGTTTTTTTTTTCTTAATAAAATTGAACTTTTAAAATGTGTGTATTAGTAAAAACAAGAACCAACAACTCACCGCCACACACACCCCCGCTCTCATGTGCGCTCTATTGTAACGGCCACGCAGGAACTTAGTCTGCGTATTTAAAGCACGCCATGCGATCCTGATTTTATACATTTGAACGAGTTATACTTATTAAACAATCAAAGCAAAATAACATAAACCAAAGCTTTTTCGAATCCAACTAATCAATTGAATTGACTTGATCTAGTGGTGTTGTGTTACTATTAGTAGTCTACGCAGTTCAAGTTGCCGCACAACAAAGTAGGTGTGAATGCAACTTTGGTGCTGAACAATTATTTGGAAAAGGAGTTAGCAACATTTGGTTTGAACCAACATGGCTGGCTTCATTTAGAGTGCACCCTCTTGGTAAACATGTCAAGGCAAACACACTCTGGTGGTCTTGTGTCTGGACCCAGGTCTCGGCTCAAGGAGATGCGATCGCTGGCGTACAAGTTGAAGCAGTGCTTCTCTTCGCCTTTTTGCTTTTCCTTCTGTTCATCAACGCTCAGCGAGTCTGTGATGAAGGGCTTGCCGGCAGCACCGGGAGCCAGCAGGTTCTGTAAAGGCCTCTCCAGGGCCAGCTTAAGCTCACCAGCTGTGTAGCTGCCCGGCAAACAGGACACGCTATTTGCACTTGCCCTCTGACGTACGGGAGCTTTGATCTGCAACTTTGGCATGGCTTCCTTCAAGTTATTGACTGCTCCCATCACCAAGCCCAGCATGCTGTCCCGCTTGTCTTTCATCTCCTTTATCCACGGCTCCTCCACTGGACCTTGGCTTCCCACCTCCCATTGTATGAAGAACATAAAGGTGACAAAGACCGCCGCCACTACAGCCAGTTTCACAGGGTGCAGTCTCCTTCGGAGGACTCTGTGCAGGAACCTCATTCTTCTTGGATGGGGAGTCACTCTTTCAAACTGCAGACAAACATTGTCACGGTTATTGTGTAACCCGTTACACAACTGTTACTGTCACACAACACACATGTCAACTTAGTATCACTGTTATTGTCACACAACACACATGTCAACTTAGTATAACTGTTACTGTCACACAACACACATGTCAACTTAGTATCACTGTTACTGACACACAACACACATGTCAACTTAGTATAACTGTTACTGTCACACAACACACATGTCAACTTAGTATCACTGTTACAACACACATGTAAACTTAGTATAACTGTTACTGTCACACAACACACATGTCAACTTAGTATCACTGTTACTGTCAAAACACACATGTCAACTTAGTATAACTGTTACTGTCACAACACACATGTCAACTTAGTATAACTGTTACTGTTAAACAACACACATGCCAACTTAGTATAACTGTTACTGTCACACAACAAACATGTCAACTTAGTATAACTGTTACTGTCACACAACACACATGTCAACTTAGTATAACTGTTACTGTCACACAACACACATGTCAACTTAGTATCACTGTTACTGTCACGACACACATGTCAACTTAGTGTAACTGTTACTGTCACAACACACATGTCAACTTAGTATAACTGTTACTGTTACACAACACACATGTCAACTTAGTATAACTGTTACTGTCACACAACACACATGTCAACTTAGTATAACTGTTACTGTCACAAAACACACATGTCAACTTAGTATCACTGTTACTGTCACACAACACACATGTCAACTTAGTATAACTGTTACTGTCACACAACACACATGTCAAATTAGTATCATTGTTACTGTCACACAACACACGTCAACTTAGTATAACTGTTACACAACACACATGTCAACTTAGTATCACTGTTACTGTCACAACACACATGTCAACTTAGTATCACTGTTACTGTCACACAACACACATGTCAACTTAGTATCACTGTTACTGTCACACAGCACACATGTCAACTTAGTATAACTGTTACTGTCACACAACACACATGTCAACTTAGTATAACTGTTACTGTCACACAACACACATGTCAACTTAGTATCACTGTTACTGTCACAAAACACATGTCAACTTAGTATCACTGTTATTGTCACACAACACACATGTCAACTGAGTATCACTGTTACTGTCACAACACACATGTCAACTTAGTATCACTGTTATTGTCACACAACACACATGTCAACTTAGTATCACTGTTACTGTCACACAACACACATGTCAACTTAGTATAACTGTTACTGTCACACAACACCCATGTCAACTTAGTATCGCTGTTACTGTCACACAACACACATGTCAACTTAGTATAACTGTTACTGTCACACAAAATACATGTCAACTTAGTATCACTGTTACTGTCACACAACACACATGTCAACTTAGTATAACTGTTACTGTCACACAACACACAGGTCAACTTAGTATCACTGTTACTGTCACACAACACACATGTCAACTTAGTATAACTGTTACTGTCACACAACACACATGTCAACTTAGTATCACTGTTACTGTCACACAACACACATGTCAACTTAGTATAACTGTTACTGTCACACAACACACATGTCAACTTAGTATCAATGTTACTGACACACAACACACATGTCAACTTAGTACAACTGTTACTGTCACACAACACACATGTCAACTTAGTATCACTGTTACTGTCACAACACACATGTCAACTTAGTATCACTGTTACTGTCACAACACACATGTCAACTTAGTATAACTGTTACTGTCACAACACACTTGTCAACTTAGTATAACTGTTACTGTTACACAACACACATGCCAACTTAGTATAACTGTTACTGTCACACAACACACATGTCAACTTAGTATAACTGTTACTGTCACACAACACACATGTCAACTTAGTATAACTGTTACTGTCACACAACACACATGTCAACTTAGTATCACTGTTACTGTCACACAACACAGATGTCAACTTAGTATAACTGTTACTGTCACACAACACACATGTCAACTCAGTATCATTGTTACTGTCACACAACACACATGTCAACTTAGTATAACTGTTACTGTCACACAACACACATGTCAACTTAGTATCACTGTTACTGTCACAACACACATGTCAACTTAGTATCACTGTTACTGTCACACAACACACATGTCAACTTAGTATCACTGTTACTGTCACAACACACATGGCAACGTAGTATAACTGTTACTGTCACACAACACACATGTCAACTTAGTATAACTGTTACTGTCACACAACACACATGTCAACTTAGTATCACTGTTACTGTCACAACACACATGTCAACTTAGTATAACTGTTACTGTCACACAACACACATGTCAACTTAGTATCACTGTTACTGTCACAACACACATGTCAACTTAGTAAAACTGTTACTGTCACACAACACACATGTCAACTTAGTATAACTGTTACTGTCACACAACACACATGTCAACTTAGTATAACTGTTACTGTCACACAACACACATGTCAACTTAGTATCACTGTTATTGTGTAACCCTTAACAGAGCTGTTACTGTCACACAACACACATGTCAACTTAGTATCACTGTTACTGTCACACAACACACATGTCAACTTAGTATAACTGTTACTGTCACACAACACACATGTCAACTTAGTATCACTGTTACTGTCACACAACACACATGTCAACTTAGTATAACTGTTACTGTCACACAACACACATGTCAACTTAGTATCATTGTTACTGTCACACAACACACATGTCAACTTAGTATAACTGTTACACAACACACATGTCAACTTAGTATCACTGTTACTGTCACAACACACATGTCAACTTAGTATCACTGTTACTGTCACACAACACACATGTCAACTTAGTATCACTGTTATTGTCACACAGCACACATGTCAACTTAGTATAACTGTTACTGTCACACAACACACATGTCAACTTAGTATAACTGTTACTGTCACACAACACACATGTCAACTTAGTATCACTGTTACTGTCACAACACACATGTCAACTTAGTATCACTGTTATTGTCACACAACACACATGTCAACTTAGTATCACTGTTACTGTCACAACACACATGTCAACTTAGTATCACTGTTATTGTCACACAACACACATGTCAACTTAGTATCACTGTTACTGTCACACAACACACATGTCAACTTAGTATAACTGTTACTGTCACACAACACCCATGTCAACTTAGTATCACTGTTACTGTCACACAACACACATGTCAACTTAGTATAACTGTTACTGTCACACAACACACATGTCAACTTAGTATCACTGTTACTGTCACACAACACACATGTCAACTTAGTATAACTGTTACTGTCACACAACACACAGGTCAACTTAGTATCACTGTTACTGTCACACAACACACATGTCAACTTAGTATAACTGTTACTGTCACACAACACACATGTCAACTTAGTATCACTGTTACTGTCACACAACACACATGTCAACTTAGTATAACTGTTACTGTCACACAACACACATGTCAACTTAGTATCAATGTTACTGACACACAACACACATGTCAACTTAGTATAACTGTTACTGTCACACAACACACATGTCAACTTAGTATAACTGTTACTGTCACACAACACACATGTCAACTTAGTATCAATGTTACTGACACACAACACACATGTCAACTTAGTATAACTGTTACTGTCACACAACACACATGTCAACTTAGTAGCACTGTTACTGTGACAACACACATGTCAACTTAGTATAACTGTTACTGTTACACAACACACATGTCAACTTAGTATAACTATTACTGTCACACAACACACATGTCAACTTAGTATAACTGTTACTGTCACACAACACACATGTCAACTTAGTATCACTGTTACTGTCACACAACACACATGTCAACTTAGTATAACTGTTACTGTCACACAACACACATGTCAACTCAGTATCATTGTTACTGTCACACAACACACATGTCAACTTAGTATAACTGTTACTGTCACACAACACACATGTCAACTTAGTATCACTGTTACTGTCACAACACACATGTCAACTTAGTATCACTGTTACTGTCACACAACACACATGTCAACTTAGTATCACTGTTACTGTCACAACACACATGTCAACTTAGTATAACTGTTACTGTCACACAACACACATGTCAACTTAGTATAACTGTTACTGTCACACAACACACATGTCAACTTAGTATCACTGTTACTGTCACAACACACATGTCAACTTAGTATAACTGTTACTGTCACACAACACACATGTCAACTTAGTATAACTGTTACTGTCACACAACACACATGTCAACTTAGTATCACTGTTACTGTCACACAACACACATGTCAACTTAGTATAACTGTTACTGTCACACAACACACATGTCAACTCAGTATCATTGTTACTGTCACACAACACACATGTCAACTTAGTATAACTGTTACTGTCACACAACACACATGTCAACTTAGTATCACTGTTACTGTCACAACACACATGTCAACTTAGTATCACTGTTACTGTCACACAACACACATGTCAACTTAGTATCACTGTTACTGTCACAACACACATGTCAACTTAGTATAACTGTTACTGTCACACAACACACATGTCAACTTAGTATAACTGTTACTGTCACACAACACACATGTCAACTTAGTATCACTGTTACTGTCACAACACACATGTCAACTTAGTATAACTGTTACTGTCACACAACACACATGTCAACTTAGTATCACTGTTACTGTCACAACACACATGTCAACTTAGTAAAACTGTTACTGTCACACAACACACATGTCAACTTAGTATAACTGTTACTGTCACACAACACACATGTCAACTTAGTATAACTGTTACTGTCACACAACACACATGTCAACTTAGTATCACTGTTATTGTGTAACCCTTAACAGAGCTGTTACTGTCACACAACACACATGTCAACTTAGTATCACTGTTACTGTCACACAACACACATGTCAACTTAGTATCACTCAGTGTTACGACACACATGTCAACTTAGTATCACTGTTACTGTCACACAACACATATGTCAACTTAGTATCACTGTTATTCTGTAACCCTTTACACAACTGTTACTGTCACACAACACACATGTCAACTTAGTATTACTTTTACTGTCACACAACGGGGCGGTATAGCTTGGTTGGTAGAGTGGCCGTGCCAGCAACTTGAGGGTTGCAGGTTCGATCCCCGCTTCCGCCATCCTAGTCACTGCTGTTGTGTCCTTGGGCAAGACACTTTACCCACCTGCTCCCAGTGCCACCCACACTGGTTTAAAAAATGTAACTTAGATATTGGGTTTCACAATGTAAAGCGCTTTGAGTCACTTGAGAAAAGCGCTATATAAATATAATTCACTTCACACATGTCAACTTAGTATCACTGTTACTGTCACAACACACGTCAACTTAGTATAACTGTTACTGTAACAACACACATGTCAACTTAGTATCACTGTTACAACACACATGTCAACTTAGTATCACTGTTACTGTCACACAACACATATGTCAACTTAGTATCACTGTTATTCTGTAACCCTTTACACAACTGTTACTGTCACACAACACACATGTCTACTTAGTATCACTGTTACAACACACATGTCAACTTAGTATCACTGTTACTGTCACACAACACACATGTCAACTTAGTATCACTGTTATTGTGTAACCCTTAACACAGCTGTTACTGTCACACAACACACATGTCAACTTAGTATCACTGTTACTGTCACACAACACATGTCAACTTAGTATCACTGTTACTGTCACACAACACACATGTCAACTTAGTATCACTGTTACAACACACATGTCAACTTAGTATAACTGTTACTGTCACACAACACACATGTCAACTTAGTATCACTGTTCCTGTCACACAACACACATGTCAACTTAGTATCACTGTTACTGTCATACAACACATATGTCAACTTAGTATCACTGTTCCTGTCACACAACACACATGTCAACTTAGTATCACTGTTATTGTGTAACCCTTAACACAACTGTTACTGTCACACAACACACATGTCAACTTAGTATCACTGTTACTGTCACACAACACACATGTCAACTTAGTATCACTGTTACAACACACATGTCAACTTAGTATCACTGTTACTGTCACACAACACACATGTCAACTTAGTATCACTGTTACAACACACATGTCAACTTAGTATCACTGTTATTCTGTAACCTTTTACACAACTGTGGGCTCTGTACCGAGGATGTCGTTGTAGCTTGTGCAACCCTTTGAGACACTTGTGATTTAGGGCTATATAAATAAACATTGATTGATTGATTGATTGAACTGTTACTGTCACACAACACACATGTCAACTTAGTATCACTGTTACTGTCACACAACACACATGTCAACTTAGTATCACTGTTACTGTCACACAACACACATGTCAACTTAGTATCACTGTTACTGTCACACACACACATGTCAACTTAGTATCACTGTTATTGTGTAACCCTTAACACAACTGTTACCGTCACACAACACACATAATGTCAACTTAGTATCAGTGATACTGTCACACAACACACATGTCAACTTAGTATCACTGTTAGTCTGTAACCCTTTACACAACTGTTACTGTCACACAACACACATAATGTCAACTTAGTATCACTGTTACTGTCACAACACACATGTCAACTTAGTAGAACTGTTACTGTCACACAACACACATGTCAACTTAGTATAACGGTTACTGTCACACAACACACTTGTCAACTTAGTATAACTGTTACTTTCACACAACACACATGTCAACTAAGTATCACTGTTACAACACACATGTCAACTTAGTATCACTGTTACTGTCACACAACGCACATTTCAACTTAGTATCACTGTTATTGTGTAACCCTTAACACAGCTGTTACTGTCACACAACACACATGTCAACTTAGTATCACTGTTATTGTGTAACCCTTAACACAGCTGTTACTGTCACACAACACACATGTCAACTTAGCATCACTGTTATTGTGTAACCCTTAACACAGCTGTTACTATCACACAACACGCATGTCAACTTAGTATCACTGTTATTGTGTAACCATTAACACAGCTGTTACTGTCACACAACACACATGTCAACTTAGTATCACTGTTACTGTCACACAACACACATGTCAACTTAGTATCACTGTTACAACACACATGTCAACATAGTAAAACTGTTACTGTCACACAACACACGTCAACTTAGTATAATTGTTACTGTCACACAACACACATGTCAACTTAGTATCACTGTTACAACACACATGTCAACTTAGTATCACTGTTACTGTCACACAACACACATGTCAACTTAGTATCACTGTTATTGTGTAACCCTTAACACAGCTGTTACTGTCACACAACACACATGTCAACTTAGTATCACTGTTACTGTCACACAACACACATGTCAACTTAGTATCACTGTTACAACACACATGTCAACTTAGTATCACTGTTACTGTCACACAACACACATGTCAACTTAGTATCACTGTTATTGTGTAACCCTTAACACAACTGTTACTGTCACACAACACACATGTCAACTTAGTATCACTGTTATTCTGTAACCCTTTACACAACTGTTACTGTCACACAACACACATAATGTCAACTTAGTATCAGTGTTACTGTCACACAACACACATGTCAACTTAGTATCACTGTTACTGTCACAACACACATGTCAACTTAGTATCACTGTTACTGTCACACAACGCACATGTCATCTTAGTATCACTGTTATTGTGTAACCCTTAACACAGCTGTTACTGTCACACAACACACATGTCAACTTAATATCACTGTTATTGTGTAACCCTTAACACAGCTGTTACCGTCACACAACACACGTGTCAACTTAGTATCACTGTTACAACACACATGTCAACTTAGTATCACTGTTACAACACATATGTCAACTTAGTATCACTGTTACTGTCACACAACACACATGTCAACTTAGTATAACTGTTACTGTCACACAACACACATGTCAACTTAGTATAACTGTTACTGCCACACAACACACATGTCAACTTAGTATAACTGTTACTGTCAAACAACACACATGTCAACTTAGTATCACTGTTACTGTCACACAACACACATGTCAACTTAGTATAATTGTTACTGTCACACAACACACATGTCAACTTAGTATAACTGTTACTGTCACACAACACACATGTCAACTTAGTATAACTGTTACTGTCACACAACACACATGTCAACTTAGTATCACTGTTACAACACACATGTCAACTTAGTATCACTGTTACTGTCACACAACACACATGTCAACTTAGTATCACTGTTATTGTGTAACCCTTAACACAGCTGTTACTGTCGCACAACACACATGTCAACTTAGTATAACTGTTACAACACACATGTCAACTTAGTATCACTGTTACTGTCACACAACACACATGTCAACTTAGTATCACTGTTACTGTCACACAACACACATGTCAACTTAGTATCACTGTTACTGTCATACAACACATATGTCAACTTAGTATCACTGTTCCTGTCACACAACACACATGTCAACTTAGTATCACTGTTATTGTGTAACCCTTAACACAACTGTTACTGTCACACAACACACATGTCAACTTAGTATCACTGTTACTGTCACACAACACACATGTCAACTTAGTATCACTGTTACAACACACATGTCAACTTAGTATCACTGTTACTGTCACACAACACACATGTCAACTTAGTATCACTGTTACAACACACATGTCAACTTAGTATCACTGTTATTGTGTAACCCTTAACACAACTGTTACCGTCACACAACACACATAATGTCAACTTAGTATCAGTGATACTGTCACACAACACACATGTCAACTTAGTATCACTGTTATTCTGTAACCCTTTACACAACTGTTACTGTCACACAACACACATAATGTCAACTTAGTATCACTGTTACTGTCACAACACACATGTCAACTTAGTAGAACTGTTACTGTCACACAACACACATGTCAACTTAGTATAACGGTTACTGTCACACAACACACTTGTCAACTTAGTATAACTGTTACTTTCACACAACACACATGTCAACTAAGTATCACTGTTACAACACACATGTCAACTTAGTATCACTGTTACTGTCACACAACGCACATTTCAACTTAGTATCACTGTTATTGTGTAACCCTTAACACAGCTGTTACTGTCACACAACACACATGTCAACTTAGTATCACTGTTATTGTGTAACCCTTAACACAGCTGTTACTGTCACACAACACACATGTCAACTTAGCATCACTGTTATTGTGTAACCCTTAACACAGCTGTTACTATCACACAACACGCATGTCAACTTAGTATCACTGTTATTGTGTAACCATTAACACAGCTGTTACTGTCACACAACACACATGTCAACTTAGTATCACTGTTACTGTCACACAACACACATGTCAACTTAGTATCACTGTTACAACACACATGTCAACATAGTAAAACTGTTACTGTCACACAACACACGTCAACTTAGTATAATTGTTACTGTCACACAACACACATGTCAACTTAGTATCACTGTTACAACACACATGTCAACTTAGTATCACTGTTACTGTCACACAACACACATGTCAACTTAGTATCACTGTTATTGTGTAACCCTTAACACAGCTGTTACTGTCACACAACACACATGTCAACTTAGTATCACTGTTACTGTCACACAACACACATGTCAACTTAGTATCACTGTTACAACACACATGTCAACTTAGTATCACTGTTACTGTCACACAACACACATGTCAACTTAGTATCACTGTTATTGTGTAACCCTTAACACAACTGTTACTGTCACACAACACACATGTCAACTTAGTATCACTGTTATTCTGTAACCCTTTACACAACTGTTACTGTCACACAACACACATAATGTCAACTTAGTATCAGTGTTACTGTCACACAACACACATGTCAACTTAGTATCACTGTTACTGTCACAACACACATGTCAACTTAGTATCACTGTTACTGTCACACAACGCACATGTCATCTTAGTATCACTGTTATTGTGTAACCCTTAACACAGCTGTTACTGTCACACAACACACATGTCAACTTAATATCACTGTTATTGTGTAACCCTTAACACAGCTGTTACCGTCACACAACACACGTGTCAACTTAGTATCACTGTTACAACACACATGTCAACTTAGTATCACTGTTACAACACATATGTCAACTTAGTATCACTGTTACTGTCACACAACACACATGTCAACTTAGTATAACTGTTACTGTCACACAACACACATGTCAACTTAGTATAACTGTTACTGCCACACAACACACATGTCAACTTAGTATAACTGTTACTGTCAAACAACACACATGTCAACTTAGTATCACTGTTACTGTCACACAACACACATGTCAACTTAGTATAATTGTTACTGTCACACAACACACATGTCAACTTAGTATAACTGTTACTGTCACACAACACACATGTCAACTTAGTATAACTGTTACTGTCACACAACACACATGTCAACTTAGTATCACTGTTACAACACACATGTCAACTTAGTATCACTGTTACTGTCACACAACACACATGTCAACTTAGTATCACTGTTATTGTGTAACCCTTAACACAGCTGTTACTGTCGCACAACACACATGTCAACTTAGTATAACTGTTACAACACACATGTCAACTTAGTATCACTGTTACTGTCACACAACACACATGTCAACTTAGTATCACTGTTACTGTCACACAACACACATGTCAACTTAGTATCACTGTTACTGTCATACAACACATATGTCAACTTAGTATCACTGTTCCTGTCACACAACACACATGTCAACTTAGTATCACTGTTATTGTGTAACCCTTAACACAACTGTTACTGTCACACAACACACATGTCAACTTAGTATCACTGTTACTGTCACACAACACACATGTCAACTTAGTATCACTGTTACAACACACATGTCAACTTAGTATCACTGTTACTGTCACACAACACACATGTCAACTTAGTATCACTGTTACAACACACATGTCAACTTAGTATCACTGTTATTGTGTAACCCTTAACACAACTGTTACCGTCACACAACACACATAATGTCAACTTAGTATCAGTGATACTGTCACACAACACACATGTCAACTTAGTATCACTGTTATTCTGTAACCCTTTACACAACTGTTACTGTCACACAACACACATAATGTCAACTTAGTATCACTGTTACTGTCACAACACACATGTCAACTTAGTAGAACTGTTACTGTCACACAACACACATGTCAACTTGGTATAACGGTTACTGTCACACAACACACTTGTCAACTTAGTATAACTGTTACTTTCACACAACACACATGTCAACTAAGTATCACTGTTACAACACACATGTCAACTTAGTATCACTGTTACTGTCACACAACGCACATTTCAACTTAGTATCACTGTTATTGTGTAACCCTTAACACAGCTGTTACTGTCACACAACACACATGTCAACTTAGTATCACTGTTATTGTGTAACCCTTAACACAGCTGTTACTGTCACACAACACACATGTCAACTTAGCATCACTGTTATTGTGTAACCCTTAACACAGCTGTTACTATCACACAACACGCATGTCAACTTAGTATCACTGTTATTGTGTAACCATTAACACAGCTGTTACTGTCACACAACACACATGTCAAATTAGTATCACTGTTACTGTCACACAACACACATGTCAACTTAGTATCACTGTTACAACACACATGTCAACATAGTAAAACTGTTACTGTCACACAACACACGTCAACTTAGTATAATTGTTACTGTCACACAACACACATGTCAACTTAGTATCACTGTTACAACACACATGTCAACTTAGTATCACTGTTACTGTCACACAACACACATGTCAACTTAGTATCACTGTTATTGTGTAACCCTTAACACAGCTGTTACTGTCACACAACACACATGTCAACTTAGTATCACTGTTACTGTCACACAACACACATGTCAACTTAGTATCACTGTTACAACACACATGTCAACTTAGTATCACTGTTACTGTCACACAACACACATGTCAACTTAGTATCACTGTTATTGTGTAACCCTTAACACAACTGTTACTGTCACACAACACACATGTCAACTTAGTATCACTGTTATTCTGTAACCCTTTACACAACTGTTACTGTCACACAACACACATAATGTCAACTTAGTATCAGTGTTACTGTCACACAACACACATGTCAACTTAGTATCACTGTTACTGTCACAACACACATGTCAACTTAGTATCACTGTTACTGTCACACAACACACATGTCAACTTAGTATCACTGTTATTGTGTAACCCTTAACACAGCTGTTACTGTCACACAACACACATGTCAACTTAGTATCACTGTTATTGTATAACCCTTAACACAGCTGTTACTGTCACACAACACACATGTCAACTTAATATAACTGTTATTGTGTAACCCTTAACACAGCTGTTACTGTCACACAACACACATGTCAACTTAATATCACTGTTATTGTGTAACCCTTAACACAGCTGTTACCGTCACACAACACACGTGTCAACTTAGTATCACTGTTACAACACATATGTCAACTTAGTATCACTGTTACTGTCACACAACACACATGTCAACTTAGTATAACTGTTACTGTCACACAACACACATGTCAACTTAGTATAACTGTTACTGCCACACAACACACATGTCAACTTAGTATAACTGTTACTGTCAAACAACACACATGTCAACTTAGTATCACTGTTACTGTCACACAACACACATGTCAACTTAGTATAATTGTTACTGTCACACAACACACATGTCAACTTAGTATAACTGTTACTGTCACACAACACACATGTCAACTTAGTATAACTGTTACTGTCACACAACACACATGTCAACTTAGTATCACTGTTACAACACACATGTCAACTTAGTATCACTGTTACTGTCACACAACACACATGTCAACTTAGTATCACTGTTATTGTGTAACCCTTAACACAGCTGTTACTGTCACACAACACACATGTCAACTTAGTATAACTGTTACAACACACATGTCAACTTAGTATCACTGTTACTGTCACACAACACACATGTCAACTTAGTATCACTGTTATTGTGCAACCCTTAACACAGCTGTTACTGTCACACAACACACATGTCAACTTAGTATAACTGTCACAACACACATGTCAACTTAGTATCACTGTTACTGTCACACAACACACATGTCAACTTAGTATCACTGTTACTGTCACACAACACACATGTCAACTTAGTATCACTGTTATTGTGTAACCCTTAACACAGCTGTTACTGTCACACAACACACATGTCAACTTAGTATAACTGTTACAACACACATGTCAACTTAGTATCACTGTTACTGTCACACAACACATATGTCAACTATTAAGTGCACTATTACTACAAATCAATAAAGTGCACTATTAAGGATATAACGTTAGCAAGTACAAATCAGTAAAGCGCACTATTAAGGAAGTAACTTTAGCTGGTACAAATTGGCCCTAGTGTGTGAATGTGAGTGTTAATGTTGTCTGTCTATCTGTGTTGGCCCTGCGATGAGGTGGCGACTTGTCCAGGGTGTACCCCGCCTTCCGCCCGATTGTAGCTGAGATAGGCTCCAGCGCCCCCCGCGACCCCGAAGGGATTAAGCGGTAGGAAATGGATGGATGGATGGAAATCAGTAAAGCACACTAATAAAGATATAAGTTTAGCAGGTACAAATCAGTAAAGTGCACTACACTATTAAGGATATAACTTTAGTAGGTACAAATCAGTAAAGCGCAGTATTAAGGATAGAACTTTAGTAGGTACAAATCAGTAAAGCGCACTATTAAAGATATAACTTTAGCAGGTACAAATCAGTAAAGTGCACTATTAAGGATAGAACTTTAGCAGGTACAAATCAGTAATGTGCACTATTAAGGATAGAACTTTATCAGGTAGAAATCAGTGAAGCGCACTATTAAGGATAGAACTTTAGTAGGTACAAATCAGTAAAGCGCACTATTAAAGATATAACTTTAGCAGGTACAAATCAGTAAAGTGCACTATCAAGGTTTCTCATAGTCATTCACATTCACGTCCCACTGGGGTGAGTTTTCCTTGCCCGTATGTGGGCTCTGTACCGAGGATGTCGTTGTGGCTTGTACAGCCCTTTGAGACACTTGTGACGTAGGGCTATATAAATAAATTTTGATTGATTGATATTAAGGATAGAACTTTAGCAGGTACAAATCAGTAATGTGCACTATTAAGGATAGAACTTTAGCAGGTACAAATCAGTAAAGCGCACTATTAAGGATAGAACTTTAGCAGGTACAAATCAGTAATGTGCACTATTAAGGATAGAACTTCAGCAGGTACAAATCAGTAAAGTGCACTATTAAGGATAGAACTTTAGCAGGTACAAACCAGTAAAGCGCACTATTAAGGATAGAACTTTAGCAGGTACAAATCAGTAATGTGCACTATTAAGGATAGAACTTTAGCAGGTACAAATCAGTAATGTGCACTATTAAGGATAGAACTTTAGTAGGTACAAATCAGTAAAGCGCACTGTTAAAGATAGAACTTTAGTAGGTACAAATCAGTAAAGCGCACTATTAAAGATATAACTTTAGCAGGTACAAATCAGTAAAGTGCACTATTAAGGATATAACTTTAGCAGGTACAAATCAGTAAAGCGCACTATTAAGGATAGAACTTTAGCAGGTACAAATCAGTAATGTGCACTATTAAGGATAGAACTTTAGTAGGTACAAATCAGTAAAGCGCACTGTTAAAGATAGAACTTTAGTAGGTACAAATCAGTAAAGCGCACTATTAAAGATATAACTTTAGCAGGTACAAATCAGTAAAGTGCACTATTAAGGATAGAACTTTAGCAGGTACAAATCAGTAAAGCGCACTATTAAGGATAGAACTTTAGCAGGTACAAATCAGTAATGTGCACTATTAAGGATAGAACTTTAGTAGGTACAAATCAGTAAAGCGCACTATTAAAGATATAACTTTAGCAGGTACAAATCAGTAAAGTGCACTATTAAGGATATAACTTTAGCAGGTACAAATCAGTAAAGCGCACTATTAAGGATAGAACTTTAGCAGGTACAAATCAGTAATGTGCACTATTAAGGATAGAACTTTAGTAGGTACAAATCAGTAAAGTGCACTGTTAAAGATAGAACTTTAGTAGGTACAAATCAGTAAAGCGCACTATTAAAGATATAACTTTAGCAGGTACAAATCAGTAAAGTGCACTATTAAGGATAGAACTTTAGCAGGTACAAATCAGTAAAGCGCACTATTAAGGATAGAACTTTAGCAGGTACAAATCAGTAAAGCGCACTATTAAGGATAGAACTTTAGCAGGTACAAATCAATAAAGTGCACTATTAAGGATATAACGTTAGCAGGTACAAATCAGTAAAGTGTACTATTAAGGATAGAACTTTAGTAGGTACAAATCAGTAAAGCGCACTATTAAAGATATAACTTTAGCAGGTACAAATCAGTAAAGTGCACTATTAAGGATAGAACTTTAGCAGGTACAAATCAGTAAAGCGCACTATTAAGGATAGAACTTTAGCAGGTACAAATCAGTAATGTGCACTATTAAGGATAGAACTTTAGTAGGTACAAATCAGTAAAGTGCACTATTAAGGATAGAACTTTAGCAGGTACAAATCAGTAAAGCGCACTATTAAGGATAGAACTTTAGCAGGTACAAATCAATAAAGTGCACTATTAAGGATATAACGTTAGCAGGTACAAATCAGTAAAGTGTACTATTAAGGATAGAACTTTAGCAGGCACAAATCAGTAAAGTGCACTGTTAAGGAAGTAGACGCCACACTTACTGAAGTGGACACGCCAGAGCTCCACGATGGTTCCCCACAAGGACAAACTTCATGTCTCCAACAAAGTCTTCATTAAAAAGACAATATGTCTTTTTATCGGGCAGACGAAGCAAAATGTCAACATGAAAGGAAAGATTCGTACTTGGGAGAAACTTCCGTCTCGTTGGATCCAGGTGTGCTGCTCCCAGGTAGAGGGCGGGGACACGCTGCTGCGCATGCGCATGCGCATGCCAACACCGCCGCTGTGTGTCAAACTCCACGCTGCGAGGGGGAAATGCGGAACAAATATACGTTAGTTGAAATCCTTAACGTCATTCTGACGTGTCGCAATAGAAGAAGAGCAATAAGTCTCGCGTGAAGGGCTGACATGCGAGGAGTGAGAGGATATGGCCTCACTTTGCTCATTCATCCTCCCAGTTGCCGGGTGACGAGCAGCAGAGGAACGCGTGTAGTGTAGTCGCCTCCTCCGTGGAAGGCGTGTAGTTTAGTCGCCTCATCCGTGCACAATCTTGGAGAAAGTTCAGTTGGGAAAGCGCTGAGACGAAATCCAGATTGTAGAAGAGATGTTTAAAAAAGAAGAGCACTCACTCAGCAGAGAATCTCTCTGCCTTCTCCTCTCATCAATAACACCATCCGCCACGACGTGAAGAAGAGTGTGCGTGACGTCACGTGATCTGCTAGAATCATCACATTGTTGTCTCTTCCTTCATATTCCATCATGTTAGATTGACTCACCTGAGGACATGTTGCTACTATTCATGTCAACTAGTTTCATATCAACTACAACTAGTGCCATGTCAACTAGTTCCACGTCAACTACCGGTAGTTTCATGTCAACCAGTTTCACATCAACTGGTTTCATGTCAACTAGTTTCATATAAACTAGTTCCACGTCAACCAGTTTCATGTGAACTAGTTTCATAGCAACTACTTTCATGTCAACTAGTTTCACATCAACTAGTTTCATGTCAAGTAGTTCCATGTCAGGCGTGTGCAAGATTACAAATTGAAAGAAGATGAGAAGACTTTCCAAATTCCATGGACTTTGAATTGAAGTTGCAAAGAGAAGTAGAAACCTGGTTTATCACTATTAATTGGTTCCCAAGTCTGATTGTGGCAAGTGAATTTTCGCAAAATAGGGATTATTAATGATAATAATTAAAATACTTTCATAACTATACAATAAATAAAAACTCTGTTCACAACCTTCTACAAATGGTTATGAGAGCTGAATGCAGAATGTATATGATTTTACTTCTTTGGCCTGCAACATTACATAACAATGCAGAATGTATGTGATTTTTGCTGTAACTGTGATGAAGTTCTAAACATGAAGTGATCATACACAAAATAGTCCAAATATTTTTTTTGAAAAATACATATATATATATATATATATATATATATATATATATATATATATATATATATATATATATATATATATATATATATATACATATATATATATACATATATACATATATATATATATATATACATATATATATATATATATATATATATATATATATATATATATATATATATATATATATATATATATATATATATATATATATATATATATATATATATATTAGGGCTGTGAATCTTTGGGTGTCACACGATTCGATTCAATATTGGTTCTTGGGGTCATGATTCGATTCAAAATCGATTTTTTTTTTCAATTCAACACGATTCTCAATTCAAAAACGATTTTTTTCCCGATTCAAAATGATTCTCTATTCATTCAATACATAGGATTTCAGCAGGATCTACCCCAGTCTGCTGACATGCAAGCAGAGTAGTAGATTTTTGTAAAAAGCTTTTATAATTGTAAAGGACAATGTTTTATCAATTGATTGCAATAATGTACATTTGTTTTAACTATTAAATTAATCAAAAATATGACTTATTTTATTTTTGTGAAAATATTGGACACAGTGTGTTGTCAAGCTTATGAGATGCGATGCAAGTGTAAGCCACTGTGACACTTTTTTTTTTATAAATGTCTAATGATAATGTCAATGAGGGATTTTTAATCACTGCTATGTTGAAATTGTAACTAATATTGATACTGTTGTTGATAATATTCATTTTTGTTTCACTACTTTTGGTTTGTTCTGTGTCGTGTTTGTGTCTCCTCTCAATTGCTCTATATTGCAGTTCTGAGTGTTGCTGGGTCGGGTTTGGTTTTGGAATTGGATTGCATTGTTATGGTATTGCTGTGTATTGTTTTGTTGGATTGATTAATTTAAAAAAAAATTAAAATAAAAAAAAATAAAAATCGATTTTTTAAAAATGACAATCGATTCTGAATTGCACGTTTTTTCCCACACCCCTAATACATATATACATATACATATATATGTATATATACACACACATTTATATATATGTATATATATATATGTATATATATATATATATATATATATATATATATATATATATATATATATATATATATATATATATATATATATATATATATATATATATATATATATATATATATATATATATATACTTAGCCCCCAGGAGATGCAGGATGCGAGCGCACGAGCACAACACCTAACAAAGACTTAGAAATTATTCATTGTTATTATTATTATTTCAGTGGGTTTATTTTCAATCTATGTTCAGTACAACAACAAACATGGGTTTGCACAGTGACATTTTGTTTACAGCATCAACAAGAAACAATGACTTGCATGATCCTTCAAGATACACTGAAACACAATGAAAGTCATGGCATTAGCCTCTATGTTGTGAATGAATAACATAGAGTCTATGTTATTCATTTACAACATAGAGGCTAATGCCACCACTTTCGCTCACAATACAATAATTGTTTGTTTCCAAATATTTTGAAGTTGCACAGATTACATTTTGGGCACATATGTGACTAAAATGGTTGTAAATTCAAGCCCTGGAAATATTACTTAATTATTTGAATTAAAGTAATATCTGGATCGGGATAATTTGGCTTGTATATATATATATATATATATATATATATATATATATATATATATATATATATATTATGGCAAGCCGTTAAGGAAATTAAATATATATGGAAGTCTGAATAGAAATGAGAAACGTTTATATATACTGTAAATAAGAAAGACTTAGTCTGCTGATCTGAAAAAGAGCCAAAGCTGTCATAGAGCTGAGGGACCATCTTCAAAGTGCAATGCTGAAACAAATAATGCAAACAATAAAATGTAACTTCCAGGGCTTGAGATTAATTTACCGTACCCGTCGTCCCGGGTACGGTAAAAAAAAAATGCAACGGGCGAAATTAAATGCTGATGGCTTTTAACCATTTTTTATTTTTTTTTTAATGTATTTATTCATTTTACATTTTATATTAAATGTCTTGGTTTTTCCACCCTCTGAAAATCCTATGAAATGTTTAACAAGCCATCCTATAATAATACAACAGCTATTAATGTAACAATACAATAAAACAAATATATTTAATGATGTTGTTTTCATTATTTTAACAATAGGCTAATGTATATTACTTTATATAGATTCCACAAGAAACACAAAACTTAAAAACTAAATTATTTACAATTGCAGACACAAGGTTCTTGTTCTGCAGTGCTGTGTGCTAATGTGCTTCGTACACCTGCAGGACCGCAAGCAAGGTCGCAGAGAAAATGCGAACTGGATTTTGAGTGATGTGGGCATTTTCTATATGAACAAGTGGAATGGATTGGATACCGACGCATTAAAGGAGCTCTCTACCTTACGCTATGAAGTGAGGGGAAACTGAGTGAATAATGACAGGTTATATGATTATTTATTTAAACTCATATTTGGGCCACTTTATAATGAATATGTCGGCATGTATTTGTAAAAAAAAAAAAAAAAAGATTTTTTTTTTTTTTTTTTTAAACACCAAATTATTTAGCGGGGCTTAAGAACATTTTAGGGGGGCTTGAGCCCCCCTAAAATAGGCCTAACAACGCCAATGTATATATATATATATATATATATATATATATATATATATATATATATATACATATACACACATTTATATACATATATACTGTATATATATATACATATATATGTATATATATACACACATTTATATATATATATACATATATATACATATATGTATATATATATAAATATATACATTTATATACAGTATATATACATATATATAAATATATATATATATCCATCCATATATATATATAATATATATATATATATATATATATATATATATATATATATATATGTGTCCATCCATATATATATATATATATATACTGTATATATATATATATGTATATATATATATATATATATATACATCAATATATATCATATATATATATACACACACACACATATACATATATATATATACATATATATATATATATATATATACATGCACACACACACACATATATCTACATATATACATATATATCTACATATACACACACACACACACATATATACAGTATCTACATATATACACATACATCCATACATATATATACACATATATATACATACATATAATATACATACATATAAATACATATATACACACACACATATATATGTACACACATATATATATATATACACAGATATATATATGTATTTACATACATACATATATATATATATATATATATATATATATATATATATATATATATATATATATATATATATATATATATATATATATATATATATATACATATATATATATATATATATATATATATATATATATATATATATATATATATATATATATATATACATACGTTTGTATATAGATCGATTTGCGCCAGGACCACCAGAATGTCTCACAGTCTGTATACCCAGGCTGTGAGACCGCTAAATGAACAGCCTGCCCCTTTGCTGCCCCGGACCATCTTATTACCTCACTCTTCACCACCTCAATAATTGTGCTCTGGACATTGCATTGCTGCAACATCAACGTAACACCCATCAGACATCTGACTGTTCCCACCCCCACGCCCCTCTATTCGCCATCTTCCTGACAATGCTAAACTGTAAACTATGGTCAACCTGCACTTCAATGCAGTTTCTATGCCGCTGGACAAAGCTCAAACAAAATCTCATTGACATGTATGACTTAAGTGTTATTATGACAATGACAATAAAGGAATTGATTGATTGATAGATATATATATATATATATATATATATATATATATATATATATATATATATATATATATATATATATATATATATATATATATATATATATAAATATATATATATACATATAAATATATATATATACATATAAATATATATATATATATATACATATCAATCAAATAAAATTCCCAGTTTGTGAACCCGTATTCTGATTCTGATATCCATACATATATATATATATATATATATATATATATATATATATATATATATATATATATATATATATATATATATATATATATATATATATATACAAAAATTACACAAAAGTACTCAAACTTTTGCTGTTATATTGAACAGCATGACGGCGCCTTTGAGAAACAGACTTTAATTCTTCACTGTGGGACCTGAAAGCAATTACTTTTGCCTTTGCAGTTAGTGTAACATTTTGGGAAAAAAATAGTTTAGAATATTTTTCTTAAGCTACTACATGTCTATTGGTGCATCCCAGGTGAGCGTCAGACTTCCCAGATGTAAGAGTGCAAAATACTGTAACCACTTAACGTATTAATGATGCAAATAGTTCTTGTTGGAGATGGTTGTTATTGTCTGTACAGCACAAGTGTGGTTATCACAGAGACAAAGGAAGTTGTGAATTTGCAGAGATTACATCTCCTCTGTGCTGGTGTGGGCTTCCTCCCACCGTCCAAAATCATGCATGTTGTATTTTTAATTGGAGATTGTAAATTTCCCACAGGTGTGAATGCCAATGGTTTGTAACTGATGTACTGCTCCTCAAAGTAAGCTGAGATAAGCCTGAAAATGAATGAATGAATACATTTTTGTCCTCGATTTCATGGCCTCAATGCAGCACGGGCTTTGTCCAAGATGTCCTTTCTCATTTTTGGATAGTTTGGATGAGCAGCAAGGACCTGTAGATTGAGGAAATCCATATGGGTTTACAATAAAAGCAATCAAATTTTTTCAGCGGCAAGTAAAGTTGCACAATTTTGAGACAAAACCTAATTGGGCTTTTTCTGTCAAACAATATGCAATAATCTACTTTCTAAATTATTTGGGTTCATGTATACAACATTCATGTTTGCTTGTTGGATGCAATTCTGATTCACAGAGGGAGAAAAAAAATGAAAAAGCTGAGCCTCTAGCGGCTAGGTTATTGCAGTAATTAAAACCTCAATATGGATCTGATGTGGACCCATCAGTCTTCTGTATGTCTGTTCTTGGAGGGGTTACTCATCTCATTGTACTTTTTACGTGCAATGACAATAAAGTTTTGTTATTCTATTCTATTAATCATCCAGCCCGAGCTGTAACCTTCCTGAGATATCTTACCTTGTGACACACGTCGATGGCGTCAAAATAGCGTTTTGCTTTTAAGAAGTTGAAAGCAAGCTTGTATCCTGCAATAAAACATGTATTATTATCTTAGAGATGCAGTGCTCTCCTTCAAATTCATCTTCAGAAGTAGAGGTGGACATGTGATTTTACCAATGGTTGGGTTGGAGTGGTTCCCATATTTCCAAGCCAGTTCATAGTTGAATGCTGCATCCCGGAACGCCTGCTCTTTTTCCATGATGAAACCTCGGTACTCGTAAGCTTTACAGCAGGACTGCAGAGGAAAATGCTCAGTTGAAATAATTGCATATTGTTTTTCAGTAACATTCAAGGTCTA
>NC_084744.1:38479665-38487165 GCF_033978785.1 Entelurus aequoreus | reverse complement strand
AGTATAGCTTTTTTCCCCAGAGATAGTGGCACAGCATTTTCATAAAATAAAAACACCAAAAACAAGAACTACTTACCTTTTGAAGGGACAGTAAAGCTTCTTCTGTTTTATCAATCTTATTCTGGACCTTGGCCAACAGCATTAGATACTGGCAATCCTGTGAGAGTCCACTCAGTTCGTCCACTTTGAACATAAAAAGTGAACATTAGAAACATTGAAATAAAAAATGTCATTGTTTGGCAGTGGGTCAGAATCTAATGTTGTTTAATATGCATGAATACTATAAAGCAGGAGTCTCAAACCTCTGTCTACTTTAACAAAATAAAAATGGCCTAGAGCTTCTCATTTTATGTAACAGTTATTTTCATAGCTTATTTCACACCAAAAGGAATACGCTTGTACAAAATGTTAGCATTTATAACGTATATTTTGTATTAAAAACATCTGTTCATCTGCATCTTATGCATTTCTCTCGAGTGCAGTTTTTTTAATCATTATTTAAGATACTTGATAAAAATAATGGATTTTGTGTTTTATCTATATTAAATTGCACTTTATTCAGGAAGCAGTGTGGTCAGTGTCTTAATGCTATTTTGTGGTGATGTGTAATTAAATAGGTCTGAATTGAACAGAAAATATTATCAACCCTTTACTACTCAAAATCAGCTGGTGAGCCACCGGTAACTCAAGCTACTGTTTGGACCCCTGCTATATATGTTTTCCGTAACTTTGTTAAACATGGAAAATATGTTATATTCGAGGCTATACTGTAATTTTTACATATGTTAACTAATAATTTACTTTCTTTTATTTAGGGACAGACATAGAAACACACTTTCTGCAAGTATTTAAAAAATGTATTTCACATTTACCTAAAATCAATGACGGAAATTTTGTCAAAATAGTCAATGTATTTTATTTTTCAATTATATAAATGTTAAATGCAAAATCCACAGATGACGTGTGAGAAACTTGGTAGAGTCACTCTAGTATTTGCACTGGAAGACGTCATTACTATACCTGGCTCATGAGAGAGAGCGTCATGCAGAACTCTCTCACAGCGCTCGTATTGCTTCATCTTCATCAGCAGCTCAGCTAGGTCATAGCGGAGGAAGTTTTGTTGCTCGGTCTTCAGGGCAGCTTCGTAGTAATGTATTGCCTGTGCAACAGGAGCTTTGTGCCAACACTGGGTTCTCTTATGAAAGGGAATTATGTGTGTCGCCGCAAAAGCTGATACAAACCTTGGCGTAGTAATGAGTCTTGACCAGAGCTTTGCCAAACTTGCTGGCAAGAGCACCATCGTTGGGGTTTTTCTCCAATGCGTGTTCATAGACCTCGATGGCTTTCTCTGCCTGCAGGTAAACACAACATACACTCAGTGGCCCAATCATTTAGTGCTGTTTTCAATCGTATTCAAGCATGTACCGTTTATCATCATCATTACTTCAATGTATTATTATATTATTAAATTAATGTATTGGCAATTGAGGTGACAAGCAGAGAATTACGAAATTATTTTTGACAACAAAAAATGTTTGGAAAATATTGTTATATGATCAGATAATATTCAAGTTTAGAAGATAGCTTTTGCATGCAGTACATTTTTCTCTGTCAACACTGAATTATCAAATACATTCATCAATAACAATTAGGTGCATTTTTCCAGGCTTTATGTAGGCAAATCTGTACAATTATTGATTGAATCTAAACTAAATAAAAAGTGATGCTCTGAATTGTATTTAGATAGTGTGTGGTTTTTCAAATTGTAATACAAAAAGATGACAGTAGGCGGCAATGATAGCCAATTATTGATATGAATGTTGACTAACCAAAATGTTCAAGTTCAATTATGTTGCATTTATGTTATTCTAACAAAGAAAAGACCCCGCTTGAAAAAAATTAACAGCCATTTACCTCCAGAATGTGCATGTAAGTGTCCCCTAGTAGTATGTATGTGTGAGGACTTGGTAGCTTGTCCACTATTTCCCTGGAGAACAGACACAATTATTAAATATGTGCTTTACTACACACCAATATATCACTGTTATATCAACATTTATTTCATCACTCACCTGTAACAACTTACATACAGACGCTTATCCTTTTTGTGGTTCAGGTACAGGTCTGCCATCTTTTGCTTGGCTTGTATGTAGTATGGCTGCTCATGAGTAATATTTCTGAGCATGCTCAGTGCCAACTCGGTGTCACCTCGAAGCAAAGCCAGGTCCGCGTTGGCAATAGTGACTCGAACCTCTTCAGGAGTCCCGAGGAACTCATTGATAGCATCCTGCATTACCTTGGCTGCTTCATGCTGTAATATTTCATTTGTTGGTGAGTCTTTACACAAAATATTCAACAAACACATTTCACATGGTTTATACCTGTTCTCCATTAAGCCAGAGGGCTTCAGCTAACTCCAAAAAGATGGAGAGACAGTCTGCGGGACTCAACTGGGCCGTCTTGTTTTTGCACTTTGCAGAAGCAGCCCTGCAGACCCCTGGAAGACTCATTGCCATTTGTAAAGTCTGAATAGCCTCAGTCAGCTCTCCCATTTTCTTCTTTGCCTGAGCTTTGATCAGGAGGTACAACGGATGTTCTCGAATCTGGAATAGACAAGCAGCTTGTGGTTTAAGCACTCTTGTCATGATTCCACAAGGCATTTTGGACTGTGTCTTTTATTTTACTGTGTTTGGAATGTCCTATCTTGGTACTCCTGTTTCGGTAGTGTTTCCTGTTTAGTCCATGTGTTTTAAAGCACCTTCACTTTGTCCATGGTCCTGCCAACACGCCTGTTCCAATGTGTTATATTTATTTCCATTCTGTACCCTCCTTTCCTGCTGGTTCATTATCTAGTGTAGGCCACAGTATTCTGTTGCTTTCTGATTTCTACTCTACCTTTTCTTCTGCCTAGTACGTCATTAAACGACCTTCTGCCTGCATGTTGCTTGCCTTCTCTGCATCGTGGGATCATGCCAACAGCAGACACGGCACATCGTCTCAACTCTAAACCCCCCGAAAAAAATAGAATTTCCACTCTGTGTTACTGAATAAGTGGGGATGGGAACATAATATAAATATGACAAATACCTCTTGCAACAACATTGACACACTGTCAAAAATCTATATATTTGTCAAGCGCTTCAAAAGTAGGGATCGACAGATTAATCGGCTGGGCCGTTATTTGGCATTTTGACATATTTGGGTATCGGTCTTTTTTTTTTCACAACTACATCAGCAGATACAATATGTACACTTATGATATTGGTATTTAGTACTTAAAAAATAAATAATTAGTGAAGTATTTAGCCCAAGCATCAGCCCTTTTGCCCTGCATGAGAAAAGATCCATTTTTGCCCATTTTTAAAATTAATTTAAGAATAAAAATTACTCTCATTGGCAATAATTCTGCCCAAATATGTTTTAAAAAACTGACAGGGCATTTAGTTGAGTTATTGTGAGAATTATTCTCCGGTCTGCTCAGCTGCTTTCACCGCAATGCTCACACAGCCACTATTTTTCTTTTAACGCAGTGCTGATTGTCTGCAGTAAGTCTCCTTTTGCCATACCATCAACCATCATTTCATTTTTGACGGAATATCCAGTTTATGTCCTTCTTTCCTGGCGTCTTCCAGGGTCCTTTTGTTTGTTTTCACTACTGCACCGATCCAGTCTGCTTGACAAGCCGCAGTAATTATTAGAGCGTGAGCTCATCAGAAGGAGCGCTGCGAGTTTCATGTTCCGTGATTCAATCAAATGAAGACGACAGAAAAGATATTTCTGCCAAAAATCAAAATTTTGTGTAAATATCTTGACAAATAGAATAAAGAAGAGCGGGTAACACCGCACACATTCTCAAACTTTCTGTAATATCACGGAAGAAATTAAATCAGCCAGCTTAAAAAATGTCACAACTATAAGCTATGTAAAGGAGGCCTAAATGTTCGCAATATTTCAGGGTTGCTCACGAGAAAACCCTACAATGTAATAAATCCATAAACTGCTATAAAATTGAGTAGTTGGCGACTTATTGTGATTTTTTTTTTACCAATTTCCCCAAGAGATTACCAATATTTTGAAATTCCAATGTTGACGCTTCTCTGATTCGCAGCTTTAGACACACATAATAAAGATGTTTGTGAAATTCCCCGATGTTTTTGGTGCGAAATTAACATTAGCGCCGCACGATTTGTTAAAAGGACTAGTTGGTACAATCCCTGGGGACTCTGCATGGCAGGGGCGTTCTCCTCCCTGAGCCAGGCTTGCACCTGACCACACTATGTAGTTATTGGTCCGACGTCTCCTAAAACAACTTAAAACCTTGTCTAGCCAATTACTGATGTATACTATTATGCATATAAATATTGACTCCAAATATAGGTTATCGGTTTCATTGACGACTATTAATCGGTATCGGCCTGGAAAAAAACATATTGGTCGATCTCTATTCAAAAGCCTCAATATTTAAGAGGTGGTGCTAATTTTTTATGTTCCAAGAAAAGCAACATTGCAGTATTTTCTTTTTGTGTTAGACAGATGTCCACAGGAATGGTCTTACCTGAAAGTTATGGCTAAGGCAAAGTTCCAGTGACTGGAAACACTGAGAAAAGTTCTCGTGCAGCAAGTGGATCTGTGCCATGAGTAGATGAGCGTCTGTGTGAGAAGGACACTGTTCCAGGCAGTGATGTAGACTGCTCTGAGCAGCATCAACATCACCTTAATGAACGAAGACATCAATAATTTAAAAAAAAAGCTCGGTCAATATGTGTAGAATGCAATGCAATCCTCACCAGACTGATATCGGACTTTGGCTTGCAGGAAGACCCCCTGAAGGAGACCTGGCACCATCTTTACCACTGTGTCCAACAGCGCTGCACAATGTCTGAGCAGTGGAGCGGGAGACTGGCCTTGAGCGGCAAGCTGAAACAAAAACAATTCACTTTCGAGGTAAAAAACCTAAAGCCTAAGTGGTATACCTTTGTAGGACACATAGCAAGATACTCCTTGACAATCTCCAGCAAGAAGTCAGGGTTCAACTTCTGAAAGTACTCCACACTAAGAGGAAGACACTGCAAAGAAGAGAAGTGGGTTTCCACTGCATCGTTCAGGAGCTTGGTAACCTCTTCTTGGGGACGGCGCTTCTTAAATGCCACAAGTGCACGCAGATAGAGGAGATCCTAATGGTGTTTGAAAAACAAAAAGGCATTTATTTAAGATGTTTTTTTCCCCAAAAAAAATTTATCTTGAAATGACTATCTGTACCCCTGATTTTCCTATAGATTGCTGAATTTCCGTTAGAAATTCTAGTTGTTGGTCTGCATCTTCAAGGCGACCCTCCATCAATTGGCACCTAATTATACCTGCGCAACAAACATATAAAATACATAGACAGTAGGCATTTCTGTGTTTGTGTTGTTCATCATCAGTAACCATTTACGGTACTTACTTACCAGTCAGTGCAGGTAGACTGGTTTCATCCAGAGTCATAGCAGTCTTGTACCACTTCATCGCCTCCTTGATTTTACCCAGGAGAACCATAACGTACCCCAATTCTGTGGCAATATCCGAGTTTAATGATGTCACACAGAAGGCGTTTTCCACCATTCTGAATATCTGTTCAAGCACTGTCTCATTTCGGCCACACTAGAAGGAATTTCGAAGGCACCCTGTTGTTTGAATAACGCACAAGCTGTGACAAAAACAGAAAATAAATTGTCTTACAACTCGGCTGAATGCGAGAGACATCTTGTAGACCAGCTCAGGGTTTTGTGGTTCCAGGACCTCCAGACTGCTGATGACTTTGGAAAGATGCTTTGTCGACTGTCAGGTTGGATACAGAAACAGCATGAGTAAAGTAAAGAGCACTTCTATTTACCAAGGTTGAGTTTGTTAAAGTACCTCAGCGTTAGCTCCATTTTTACATAAGCAATGCAGAGTTAGCATATGTAAAGCATCCAGGTTGTTTTTATCCATTTGGAGAACTCTAAAAATGAGACAGCATATGTAATATTTGACAATCATACTTTATCCAGGTCTGCTGAAAAGGCAGAATTGAAGTAACATGATGTGTTTTTACTCTTTATCATCAAAAGTCTCACTATAGTCATTGCATATGAATGAGTTACAGTGAACAATTATTATTTAAGATTTGTCTGGCAAAAACTATAGCTTCATTTACCTGACAGCTGTCTCTATGGTTTGCTCCCAGTCTTGAAGATTTAAAAACAACTTCATCTTCTTAATAAGAGCAGGCAAGAACCCTGGGTAAATGGCAATGACCTTGTTTACCACTTCTAATGCTCCAGAATAGTTCTGACGATATTCATAGTATTGTGCCTTGGATGGAAGAGACATGACGTAGTAGACACAACAATAACAGCATGAACATGCATACAAACGAGGGACATAGTTTCTGAAGAGTATTTTTATTCTCACCTTTCCCAATAGAGCAAAAACACCTGGTCCCTCCTTCAGCCCTTCATCAAAATATTTTCCAGCCTTTCTGGCATACGCCTCTTTCCCACATGTCACGTCTATCCATGCTTTCAGGATTACTCCCTAACAAAACAATATCAGTCAAATCTACACAAAATCCCTGCGGCAACGTCTCACCTCTTTAGAGCCATTGGAGAGTTTGATCATCCGCTCTGTGTATTCCCTCGCTTTATCATTTCGGCCTAGGAGCCAAAGAAACATCCCGGCGTGATACAGGCTCTGAGGAGATGCACTTTTGCGATCCTCTTTAATTTTAATTTCAAGTTCCTGTATTATGTCTTTGTCTGTGAATAAAAAGACAGAGAATCAATTATTGCCAATATGTCTGACAAATGTTTATGTCGAGGAAAAAAGGCTTTGTTTGTTGCCTTACCTGGGTTTGTCTTTTTTTTCTCTGCATAAACAAGTGCCATTGAAGTGCAAAGAGACACATCTGGTGTATCTTTTATTGTGTCCAACTCTGCTGTGGCTTCTCCAATTTGATCTGACGTCCATCAATGAGTCAAGTTTAAAGTAGCATACACAACTAGACAGGTCTTATGGTGCATCTTACCTTGCATCAAAGAGCCATACGCATGGAAGAAAGTGAGGACAGGGTCACCTCTGAATGTTGCCAGAGCAGCTGCTGCAGCATCCATGGCGTGTTTGAAATACTTCTCATTGCAATAGTATCTGACTAAAGCCTGGGAACAACAAGCAAACTGCTAACACTGTTGCAAGCCTCTGGGTGTGACAGCACCGTAGTAATGGAGGTAAGGAGGGGGTTACATGGGTGTGACAGCACCGTAGTAACGGAGGTAAAAAGGGAGTTACATAGGTGTGACAGCACCGTAGTAACGGAGGTAAGGAGGGAGTTACATGGGTGTGAAAGCACCGTAGTAACGGAGGTAATGAGGGAGTTACATGGGTGTGACAGCACCATAGTAAAGGAGGTAAGGAGGGAGTTACATGGGTATGACAGCACCGTAGTAACGGAGGAAAGGAGGGAGTTACATGGGTGTGACAGCA
>NC_084744.1:38372165-38474665 GCF_033978785.1 Entelurus aequoreus | reverse complement strand
ACAGGTCAAAAAACAAAGTAGTAGCAGAATCCGGTCAAATTTCTTTGTCTGCACTTTTATCAAAGTGCACAAGCAAGTGACGTCGGGTCATATTGGGGCCACATTGGGATCGCTGTGCTTTTTTAATGGAGTCTGATAAAAATAACATTTTACTTGTCATAGTCTAAACCAGTGTTTTTCAACCTTTTTTGAGCCAAGGCTATATAAATAAACATTGATTGATTGATTGATAGAAGGCACATTTTTTGCATTGAATAAATGCGGAGGCACACCACCAGCAGAAATCATTAAAAAACAAAACTCAGTTGACAGTAAAAAGTTGTTGTCGCAATTGTTGTATACGACTTTAAACCATACTGCCCGAATGCAGCTGAGATAGGCTCCGGCGACCCCGAAAGGGACAAGCAGTAGAAAATGGATGGATGGACTTTAAACCATAACCATCACTATAGGACGGCGCGGCGAAGTTGGTAGAGTGGCTGTGCAAGCAATCGGAGTGTTGCTGGTTACTGGGGTTCAATCCCCACCTTCTACCATCCTAGTCACGTCCGTTGTGTCCTTGGGCAAGACACTTCACCCTTGCTCCTGATGGCTGCTGGTTAGCGCCTTGCATGGCAGCTCCCGCCATCAGTGTGTGAATGTGTGTGTGAATGGGTGAATGTGGAAATACTGTCAAAGCGCTTTGAGTACCTTGAAGGTAGAAAAGCGCTATACAAGTATAACCCATTTATCATTTATCATTTATAGCTCTTGTCTCAAAGTAGGTGTACTGTCACCACCTGTCACATCACGCCATGACTTATTTTGAGTTTTTTTGCTGTTTTCCTGTGTGAGGTGTTTTAGTTCTTGTCTTGCACTCCTATTTTGGCTTTTTTTGGTATTTTCCTGTAGCAGTTTCATGTGTTCCTTTGAGCGATATTTCCCGCATCTACTTTGTTTAAGCAATCAAGAATATTTCAGTTGTTTTTATCCTTCTTTGTGTGGACATTGTTGATTGTCACGTCATGTTCAGATGTACATTGTGGATGCCATCTTGGCTCCACAGTAAGTCTTTGCTGTCGTCCAGCATTCTGTTTTTGTTTACTTTGTAGCCAGTTTCGTTCTGCATAGCCTTCCCTAAGTTTCACTGCCTTTTCTTAGGGGCACTCACCTTTTGTTTATTTTTGGTTTAAGCATTAGACGCCTTTTTACCTGCACGCTGCCTCCCACTGTTTCCGACATCTACAAAGCAATTAGCTACCTGCTGCCACCTACTGATATGGAAGAGCAGGTGACAACACCGACAGTCAACAACAACACATCATTTGGAGACTATAATTACTGGTTTACAAAACATTTTTTTAACCTAAATAGGTGAAATTAGATAATCTCCCACGGCACACCAGACTGTATCCCGCGGCACTAGCACAGTGGTTGAAAAACACTGGTCTAAACCATGGGTATCAAACTCTGGCCCGCGGGCCAAATTTGGCCCGCCGTGTAATTTCACTTGGCCCTTGAGGGGATATCAAATTAACACTAAAACTGGCCCGCCGAATATATATTGCGGCGGTGCTACGGTAACACCGCATTCACCGCTAATTCTAATACTTGCCAACCCTCCCGGGAGTCTTCCAAACGTCAGCGCTCCTCCCAAAAATCATCAGGTCTGCTTTTCAGCCAGTCCAACGAGTGCTGGCCCAGTCACATAACATGTGCGGCTTCTGCATGCACACACAATTGAATGCAACGCATACTTCATCAACAGCGATACAGGTTACACTGATGGTAGCCAAATAAAAAACTTTAACACTGTTAGAAATACACGCCACACTGTGAATCCACACCAAACAAGAATGACAAACACATTTCGGGAGAACATCCGCACCGTAACACAACATCAACATAACAGAACAAATACCCAGAACCCTTTGCAGCACTAACTCTTCCGGGACGCTACAAGGTGTGTGTGTGTGGGGGGGAGGTTTGGTGGTAGCGGGGGTGTATTTTGTAGCTTCCCGGAAGAGTTAGTGCTGCAAAGGATTCTGGGTATTTGTTCTGTTGTGTTTATGTTGTGTTACGGTGCGGATGTTCTCCCGAAATGTGTTTGTCATTCTTGTTTAGTGTGGATTCATAGTGTGGCGTATATTTCGTATAGTGTTAATGTTTTTTATACTGGCACCCTCAGTGTAACCTGCATCGTTGTTGATGAAGTATGCGTTGCATTCACTCGTGTGTGCGTATAGAAGCCACACATATCTTGTGACTGGGTCTGAACGATGTTAGAATGGATGAAAAGTGGACGTGACGATAGCTCGTAGGGTACGTTAAAGGCAGTGCATTTAAGGCACGCCCCCAAGACTGTGGTCCGGGTGGACGAGATATAATGACTGATGAACACCTTCGTTCAATAATGAAGGTTGCCTCAGTTCAAAGCCTGAGCCTCGACATTAATGAACTAGCATCCAAGAAAAGATGCCAGGTATCTGGCTTGGGCACGTCAGATTAGATCAGTGTGTTGCAAACTGAGCAGTTTAAAGTCCTGAATGGTTGTTTTATTCATTGTTATTGTATTTTCAAATTTATTAGCCTGTGGAAAAAGTTAATGTTGATATTTACCTCATAAGGCTGCAAATAGAAAAGAGGCATTCAATTTTTATTTAAATTGTATTTGATATGAATAACGTAGAAAATGGATGGATGGATTCCATTGATATTTTTTAATTATTATTATTATTATTTGAAACTCGATTTTGCATGTCACTATAAAGTTATATAAGCCTTGCTTGTTCAATATTCAATGCAAAACTTGTTTGGGTCCCTATTAAAAGGTTAATTTGTTCAACCTTGGCCCGCGGCTTTGTTCAGTTTTCAATTTTGGCCCACTCTGTATTTGAGTTAGACACCCCTGGTCTGAACAGTCAGCTGGAAAAAATGGGATTGAAAAAAAAAATTGTTTCGTCCATTTTGGCCTTTAGTGTAAACATAGTCTATGTGTTGTTGCAAATGTCTGATTTATGTCAGCTATTATATTGCACAAAGTACAGAGTTACAGTGGAAATGTCAAAAGTGGATAAAGTGCAAAATGACGCTTCTTGGGAGCGACACACAAGCCAAACAGCTCAATAACATTAAGTTCCAGACAATCAAAAGGGCGTGTATGTCAATAGTATGGCTAACTTAAATAACATTTAAACTGTCTGAATTCAAGCATCAAGTCTATATTTTGGGCAACAAACTATGAATATAAGTTGGGGCCGCTAAAATATACTTCAAATATGTTGAAAGATATATCTGTCATGGTCCATAACGGTGTTTGACTATTTTAATAATCTAAGACAGATGTTTTTTTGTTCCTAGGCTTTGATCAGATACTATTGCAATGAAAAATATTTCAACAATGTTGTCAACACTGCAGCAGCTGCACAGAAGACTTTTCGTAGTGACCCTATCTTCAGTGTCTTCCATGCATATGGCATCTTGATGCAAGGTAAGCTGCAATCAGAGAGTCAAATGGAACAATACTCAATTGTACTTTTCAACATTCATCCACAGGTCAAGTTCGAGAAGCCACGGCAGAGCTGAACTCAATAAAAGATAGAGCCGAGGTGTCTCTCTGCACTATGATGGCACTTATCTATGCTGAGAGAAAAAAGATAAAACCAGGTTCGCCAACAGCGTCATTTTGAATGTGGATGATATTCTAATGGTTATCTTTGGATTCACAGACAAAGATGTTATTCATGAACTTGAAGCTAAAATCCGGGAGGATCGCAAAAGTGCATCTCCCCAGAGTCTGTATCATGCTGGGATGTTTCTTTGGATGTTAGGCCGGAATGATAAAGCTCGAGAATACACGGAGCGGATGATCAAACTGACCAATGGCTCTCAAGAGGTGAGACGTCAAAGTTAGTGCGGAGGTTCTGATGTGTGTAAAACTGACTGACTGTTGTTCAGGGGGTAATCCTGAAAGCATGGATAGACGTGACATGTGGGAAAGATGATCATGCCAGAAAGGCTGAAAAATACTTTAATGAAGGACTAAAAGATGTTTTTGCATTAATGGGAAAGGTAAGAACATTCCTTTTTGTGCTAATTTTGATTCCTGAGATTAGTCATATTGGTGTCTACCTTGGAATTATTTCCTTGTAGCATTTGAGACTATACAACTTTTTACACATTTAAATAATTTTCTTTGAGTGTCATGTGACTCTTGCAGGCACAGTACTGCGAATACTGTCAAAATTACTCTGGAGCATTAGATGTGGTTAACAGAGTACTTGCCAGTTTCCCAGACTTCCTGCCTGCACTCATTAAGAAGATGAAGTTGTTTTTAAGGATGCAAGACTGGGAGCAAACCATCGATGCAGCAATCAGGTAAATACTGTAATATAAAAGTGACTGCAAGCCACTTTACCATAATGAGCTCAAACATTTTGGCAGGTGGCTTCTAATACAAACCAACCCACATATCTCGTTGCAGCATTTTACAAATGGATAAAAACAATCTGGATGCCCTACATATGATGACTCTGTATTCTTTATGTATCACTGGAGATATTACAGAGGTACATAAACAAACTTGAACCGTGTAAAGTAACAAAACGGCAGAAAATCTCATTTGAAGGTTAAATGCTGCTATTCTTCTAACTCATTCTTGCTGTATCCCACTGGCAGTCAGTAAAGAATCTTTCCAAATTCATCAGCAGTCTGGAGGACCTGGAACCACACAACCCTGAGCTTGCTTTAAAGATGTGTATCCCATTTAGCAGAGTGGTGAGACAATTCATTTTCCGTTTTTGTCACAGTTTGGGTGTAATTTGTAAACATTTTTCCATTCCTTCCAGTGTGGCCGTAACGAGAAAGTCATTGAGCAGGTGTTCAGAATGGTGGAGAAAGCCTTCATTGTGACATCAGGAAACTCTGATATTGCCACAGAATTGGGGTACCTCATGGTTCTTCAGGGTAAAATCAAGGAGGCTATGGAGTGGTACAAGACTGCCATGGCTCTGGACGAGACCAGTCTCTCTGCATTGACTGGTAAGCTGAAAAAGTTCATGATAAAGCACTGCAGGATGGGTCAAGTCCCTTGAAAATGAAGTGTGTCTATTGTTTTTTTCACTGCACAGGCATCATTTGGTGTCAATTGATGGAAGGCTTCTTAGAAGAAGCAGAGAAAGATTTGGAATTTCTGACAGAAATTCAACAAACCACTGGAAAATCAGGAGTAAAAAACTTCACTTTTCTATTCTACCTATGTTTCAGGTTCATATGATTATCTAACAAGAAGGAGCACTTGCTCTGGTTAGGGATTGTGTTACTGTAGTGTTTTGAACCGATGTTCATCTTCAATATTGTTGTGGTCCACAATCAAGACCGCTTTAACTTAATGGGGGCTCCCATTCCCTACATTCCCTACACGCCATAACTGCAACACCCCACCCTGAAAACACAGTTTGAAAAAAATACATGAGTACATCTCTTTTGCGAAGGGCTCGTGTACATCTGTGCAAGTGTCTGGGAGATTGCCAGTGCTTTTAAAAAGTCTGTATTCAGCACGCTTGCCTATCACACCCACAACATGAGTTTGCGCCTCACTAGTTTTTGCAGCATGGGGAGAAAACAATGCAGCCAAGAGATATAGTACACAAAAGCAGAGCTGTCTTTGACAGCAATGAACAACAATCATTGCATTTCACCTTCAAAATGGGATTCCTGGGATTCAGCCCAGGTAAGCCCGTGTTTTAAGACGGACAAAAATGCAGCTAGCTTTGACTCTCTATTCTCAACCAATGCTAGCACATAGTCACTGGAGAACCCCAGACTTGGTCCCAAGCCTGGATATATGGGGGCAGTGGGGAGTCTGCTTTATATAGAACACCTTCTTTCTCTTGAGTAAGTCATTTTTCAATATCATTAGGACATCCTTTATCTGCGTGCACTTGTGGCAGTTAAAGAACAGCGTCCTCTAGAAGAGGTTACCAAGCTCCTGGATGGTGCAGTGGAAACCCACTTCTCTTCTCTGCATGGTCTACCTCTGAGTGTGGAGTACTTTCAGAAGTTCAACCCTGACTTCCTGCTGGAGATTGCCAAGGAGTATCTTGCTCTGTGTCCTACCAAGGTACCCCTTTGGCTTTAAGTTGTTTAACTTAAAGGGGGATTGTTAGAAAATTACCTTGACTGTTTTTACTTTAGCCTGAGACGCAAGGCCGGTCTCCTGCTCCACAGCTTAGGCGCTGTGCAGCGTTGTTGGACACAGTGGTCAAGATGGTGCCAGGCCTCCTTCAAGGGGTCTTCCTGCAAGCCAAAGTCCGATATCAGTCTGGTGAGGATTACATTGTGTTCTGAATGTGTTGTAAATGTTAAATTTTTTAGATACACAGTTGTGGTCAAAAGTGTACATACACTTGTAAAGAACATCATGTCATGGCTGTCTTGAGTTTCCAATCATTTCTACAACTCTTATTTTTTTGTGATAGAGTGATTGGAGCACATACTTGCTGGTCACAAAAAACTTTCATGAAGTTTGCTTCTTTTATGAATTTATTATGGGTCTGCTGAAAATGTGAGCAAATCTGCTGGGTCAAAAGTTTACATACAGCCATGTTAATATTTGCTTACATGTCCCTTGGCAAGTTTCACTGCAATAAGGCGCTTTTGGTAGCCATCCACAAGCTTCTGCTTGAATTTTTGACCACAACATTGGTGCAGTTCAGCTACATTTGTTGGTTTTCTGACATGGACTTGTTTCTTCAGCATTGTCCACAAGTTTAAGTCAGGACTTTGGGAAGGCCATTCTAAAACCTTCATTCTAGCCTGATTTAGCCATTCCTTTACCACTTTTGATGTGTGTTTTGGGTCATTGTCCTGTTGGAACACCCAACTGTGCCCAAGACCCAAGGCTGATAATTGTAGCTTGTCCTGAAGAATTTGGAGCTAATCCTCCTTTTTCATTGTCCCATTTAAAGCACCAGTTCCATTGGCAACAAAACAGGCCCAGAGCATAATACTACCACCACCATGCTTGACGGTAGGAATGGTGTTCCTGGGATTAAAGGCCTCACCTTTTCTCCTCCAAATATATTGCTGGGTATTGTCAGTTTCATCTGACCACAGAACTTTCCTCCAGAAGGTCTTATCTTTGTCCATGTGATGTCAGATGAAACAAAAATTGAGCTTTGGGTCTTGGATATAAATAAACTCATGTACAAATTCCAATCCGGCTTCAGAACTAACCACTCCACTGACACATGCCTTCTCTAATCTGACCAACCACATCAAATATGAGGTGGACGCGGGCAAATACTGCGGCATGGTCATGCTGGACCTTCAGAAGGCCTTTGACATTGTTAACCACGCTATACTGTTGGATAAGCTCAGAGCAATCGGATTTGACAAAACCTCATCGAGCTAGATGCAATCTTACTTGGAGGGGAGGAAACAGGTGGTAGAGGTGAACGGCACCGTGTCCCCCCCCCCTCTCTGTGAGCTGTGGAGTCCCCAAAGGCAGTATATTAGGGCCTTTACTGTTCCTAATATACGTAAATGACATGTCATCAGCATGTGACTGTGAATTGTTCCTGTTTGCGGATGACTCGGCCCTGCTGGTACAAGTCACAGGTGGAAAAAATCCTCAGTGCTGAACTCCTTAGTATTTGCACCTGGCTCGCTGACAATAAACTATCCATACACTTAGGTAAAACTGAATCCATCCTATTTGGGTCCTAAATCAATCTCAAGAAAGTCAGTGACTTCACTATAAAAGTGGGTGACATTATTATCACCAGGAAAGATGAGGTCACCTACCTAGGTTCCATTCTAGAGGCTAATCTTTCCTGTGATAAAATGGCAACAAAGGTAATCAGAAAGGTCAACCAACGAACAAGATTTCTCTACAGAATCTCCTCTGTGGTCAACAAAAGCACCTTGAAGATTCTAGCGGGAACACTCGTTCAACCCTTTTTCGATTACGCTTGCACCTCCTGGTACCCTAGCACCTCCAAAACCCTGAAATCTAGACTCCAAACATCACAGAACAAGCTAGTCAGGTTACTTTTAGACCTCCACCCCAGATCACACCTCACTCCAACCCACTTCTCCAAAGTGGACTGGCTCAGGGTGGAGGACAGAGTAAAACAACTTGCACTGAGCCTAGTCTATAAAATCCGCTACACCTCCCTGATACCGAAGTACATGTCAAACTACTTCCTTAACTACTTCAATGACCGCCATAATCACAACACCAGGGGGAGTTCCACAAACGACGTTAAACCCAGATTCCGATCTAACAAAGGTCTAAACTCATTCTCCTTCTATGCCACATCAATATGGGATGCACTCCCAACAGGTGTAAAAGTAAGTGCATCTCTATCCTCCTTCAAAACCGCACTAAAACAACACCTCCAGGCAACTTCAACCCTTGACTAACACCCTCCCCCTTCCACATCCCACCTCCCCGGATTGTAAATAACCAAATGTAAATAATCAAATGTATTTCTAATGTATATACTTGTTCTTATGCTTTCTGAACTCACTATGTTCTCTGCTCGCTGTACATATCCTACCAAGTCAGACCTACACTGTTTCAATGCCCATTTCTCTGATGATGCAATTGTTGATGACTGAAGTATGCTGTTATCAACCAAACCCTCCTCATCCCACCCCCTGGATTGTAAATAATGTAAATAATTCAAAGTATATACTCAGAGTATAATACTCTGATGATTAACTTGTGTGATGACTGTATTATGATGATAGTATATATTTGTACCATGAATTGATTTACGTGGACCCCGACTTAAACAAGTTGAAAAACTTATTCGGGTGTTACCATTTAGTGGTCAATTGTACGGAATATGTACTGAACTGTGCAATCTACTAATAAAAGTTTCAATCAATCAATGGACGCAGTTGGGTGTTCCAACAGGACAGTGACCCCAAACACACGGCAAAAGTGGTAAAGGAATGGCTAAATCAGGCTAGAATGAAGGTTTTAGAATGGCCCTCCCAAAGTCCTGACTTAAACGTGTGGCCAATGCTGAAGAAACAAGTCCATGTCAGAAAAGCAACACATTTAGCTGAACTGCACCAATTTTGTGGTCAAAAATTCAAGCAGAAGCTTGTGGATGGCTACCAAAAGCGCCTTATTGCAGTGAAACTTGCCATGGGACATGTAAGCAAATATTAACATTGCTGTATGTATACTTTTGACCCAGCAGTTTTGCTCACATTTTCAGTAGACCCATAATAAATTCATAAAAGAAGCAAACTTCATGAATGTTTTTTGTGACCAACAAGTATGAGCTCCAATCACTCTATCACAACAAAAATAAGAGTTGTAGAAAGTATTGGAAACTCAAGACAGCCATAACATGATGTTCTTTACAAGTGTATGTACACTTTTGACCAGGACTGTATGTCTGGGTTCATTCAGGTGATGTTGATGCTGCTCAGAACAGTCTACATCACTGCCTGGAACAGTGTCCTTCTCACACAGACGCTCATCTACTCATGGCAAGGATCCACTTGCTGCGCAGAAACTTTTCTTTGTGTTTCCAGTCGCTGGAACTTTGCCTCAGCCATAACTTTCAGGTAAGATCATCAAATGAATCATGTCTCCAGTTCACAAAGTCTTGGTTCTGGAGTTATACCTTGAAATTGGTGCCGCTTTTAAATTTCAAACCTGGATCTCTAAAGCTCCATCACATTTCTATTCCAGATTCGAGAACATCCATTGTACCTTCTGATAAAAGCCCAGGCAAAGAAACAAATGGGAGAGCTGACCGAGGCTATTAATATTTTACAAATGGCAATGAGTCTTGTAGAGATCTGCAAGTCAAAAAACAAAACCATTGAGCTGAGTCCTACAGACTGTGCCTCCATCTTCTTGGAATTAGCTGAGGCTTTGCGTCTCAGTGATACACAGGTATGGTGCACTAGATCGGTTCGTCACACATAGAATGGTGGTGTCCATTGTAAAATATTTAAATCTTTTAAATTGGCATATACATAATTTCATATTCAATATTACAGCACGAAGCAGCCAAAGTCATGCAGGATGCCATTAATGAGTTCTCGGGAACTCCTGAAGAGCTTCGTGTCACTATTGCCAATGTCGACTTTGCATTGCTGCATGGTGATACTGAGGTGGCACTGAGCATGCTCATTAACGTTACATCTGACCAGCCATACTACATCCAAGCCAAGGAAAAGATAGCCGACATATACTTGAACCACAAAAAGGACACACGTTTATATGTAAGCTGTTACAGGTGAGCAGAAAATCCTATGTATGTATTCACCAGAAAAAGAAGTGCAACAGTCTATCAATGGACAAGAACCTCCACAGACCAAATCTCTTTCATGTTGTGCCATATTTTGGTGTATTATCCAGGGAGGTGGTGGACAAGCTACCCAGTGCTCACACATATGTCTTACTAGGGGAAGCGTACATGCACATTTTAGAGGTAGGTAATTACAACTTGTGTTTTATACAGTAAAATGTGATTATTTTTCCAAAGCTGCTGAGCCCATCCTGTAGTCTTCTGGCTTCATATCATGAAACCCAAAAAATGACAACTATGGAAGACCTGTGCCACATGCTGGCCATTGTGGGTATTGAAAAACGAGCAATAACAAGGAAAGAGTCCCTTATGCTGTGGCTGTTTACATTTTGAGCATGTGGATTTCTGCCCTCCTTGTGCTTTCCACATTTTGGAAATACAACTTACATAAATGCATGTAGATTATTTTTGAAACAAAAAAACCTACCCTACCACTCATCCTAAAATAAGTCAATCCTTAGCCGGAGAAAGCCATTGAAATCTATGAGCATGCGCTCGAGAAAAACCCATATGATGGAGCTCTTGTCAGCAAGTTTGGTAAACTACTGGTCAAGACACATTACTTTCACAAGGTTTGTACTTCATTTCTAATAATGGTAATGTTATTCTAGAACCCAGTGTTGACCAACCCTGTCTTAACAGGCAATACATTACTATGAAGCTGCCCTAAAGACCGGACAACAGAGTATCCTGCGCTATGACTTGGCTGAGCTGCTGTTGAAGATGAAACAATATGACAGCTGCAAAATAGTTCTGGATGATGCTCTGTCCCATGAGCCAGGTAAGCAGCCAAACACAGTCAAACATAATTTTGGATCATAACTTTTGAAAATAGTCTCTAAATTTCAATAAAAGCAAAACAACTTGAAGATATATTTTCAATGGACAATGTTCAGTATCCTGAGAAACGTCAGTTAAGAAAATTGTAAAAAGCCTCAAAGTGTTTTGCACATGTGAGTTTAACAGAATTGTCAACATTTCTTTTCTATCAACCATCAAAGGGAATAGACTATGCACACTATCAGAGGATTGCCGTTATTTGATGCTGTTGACTAAGGTCCAAAACAAAGTGGACAAAGCTGAAGAAGCCTTAATATCCCTACATAGGGTAAGTAGTTCTAGTTCACGGGTTGTTTTTTAAGACATTATGATCCTTGTTTATTTTGTATCAAAATGCTACGCCATTATCGCTGATCAAGGCAAGCATGAAAAAAACTAATACATATATTAGATTGTACAGTTCACTATTTAATTCATACATTATAGTAGCCATAGCAACAGCTTTTAATTGTGTTTCTGTGTGGATGATGGTTGCTATTCTTCTTAAGAAATAAACCATACTGTTGATAGGTGCGAGATGTCCAGGCCAAGGCGCTGAAGCGAGTAGAGTTGGAGGATCCTGACGCCATCCCCAGGCAGAAGCAGCTCGCCGCCCAGATCTGTGCTGAGATGGCGCAACACTACACAAGTCAGAGGGTTTACGAGAGTGCCATCAAGTCCTACAAAGAAGCTCTTGTGTATTGTGAGACTGACCACAAGGTTGGTACTGCTTACCAAAACATCCTATGTCCTAGAGAAAGTTGTGGTTGACTAGCCTGATCATCTTGAATCTTATCCCGATGTGTATCAACTTTGTTGGATGACGCAGTGGAATATCATTTATTCACAAAGCAAACTATTTCTACTGTAGGTGATGCTGCAGTTGGCGCAGATTTTCTTCACCCTAGACAAGGTGGATGCGTGCCAGGAGCAATGCAATGTCATCTTGAAGAATGACCAATTTAATGAAGATGCAAATCTGGTGGGTGCTTCTTTAAGTTAGGACAAATTATGTCAAAATATTATTAGTACATTTTTGTTTCAAGCTGGTGCAAAATTGTGAATTGGAAATTTCAATTAAATTCATTTGAACAATTTTAACTGGACAAGCGGTAGAAAATGGATGGATGGCTCCAACCCACAGGATGTTAAATATGAATTTGATTTGGAATCACAGAAAGTGGAATTCCATTCATTTCAATTTAGAGCAATTCCGTACATCAGGTAGCAGGAAGAATTTGTCATGTTTGGATGGAAAGGTCTACTGGAATGCCAAGTAGCTCCAGCAGCTTGCAGGAGAGGGAACCAGATTCTTTCTACACTCAATTAAAATTCATGAAATTGAATTGGAAAATAGAGACGTTCCTAATTCATTTCATAATTTTGGGCAAGGCAAATTAGAGTATTAGTTTTACAACATGTGTTTGTGTTTAGATGATGGCTGACCTTATGTTCAGGAAACATGACTATGAACAGGCCATTTTCTGCTATCAGCGACTGTTGGAGCGCAAGCCAGGTGCAAAATCAACATGTTTGTTAGAATTCAGAGAATATCTTTGCTCGACATCTGAACTTTTATTTTGTCATTTCAGACAACTACCCTACCTTTTCACGCTTTATTGACCTGCTGAGGAGGACAGGAAAGTTGGAAGACGTGCCAATACTTTTTTATAGAGCAGAACAGCATTCTTCCAAGGCCAAGTTTGACCCTGGCTTTATCTACTGTAAGGGACTTTATCTTTGGTAAGTTTGCAATGTGTGTTTGTACAATTATAGTGCCGTTGGTTTTCTACATTATACTAGAACATAGTGCTTGTCGCTCAGGTACACAGGAGAACCTAATGCTGCTCTGCAACACCTCAACCAGGCACGGAAAGACACCAAGTGGGGTCAAAACGCTCTCTATAAGATGATTGAAATCTACCTAAATCTGAATAATGACACCATGGGAATAGAATTATTTAAAACAGATTGCGGAACTGGGTAAGAAGATTGATTACGCAAGAGCCCTTTGGCTGGACATTCAACACATTCTCTCATCAGAACCTACACAGAAAAGCAGGAGATGCAGTTGGTTGCTGTGACAACAGCTCAGCAGCTACTGACGGAGATAAAGCCAGAGACACCAGCAGGACACGCACACCTTCGTATCCTGGATAATTATTGCTTACTGGCGACTAACCCAAAGACAAACATAGAAAAAGCCATCTCTGTTTTCACAGAGATAGCAACAAGTATGGTAAGTAGAAAAGTGAAGTTCCCACATTGACCCAAATATAAGACTATTTTCTCTTAAAAAATAGAATGTATGAAAAAGAAAGGCCATCTCATATTTAATGTTGGGAGATTCACAAACCAACAGAGTTCTCAAATGAATTCTTCTTTAAGGGAGTCAGAGCTTACTTTAAGGTAGTCAGAGCTTATTTTCATGTCACTCGCAAACATTTGAGTGTCATGGAGGGAGCGGTTGTTTCATTAAGATGAATTGTTTATGGAATTAAGTGCAATCAGTAAACGGGTAGCAGGGGTGTATAATGTAGCCCGGAAGAGTTAGGGCTGCATGGGATTCTGGGTATTTGTTCTGCTGTGTAGGTTGTGTTTATGTTGTGTTACGGTGCAGATGTTCTCCCGAAATGTGTTTGTCATTCTTGTTAGGTTTTGGTTCACAGTGTGGCGCATATTAGTAAGAGTGTTAAAGTTGTTTTATACGGCCACCGTCAGTGTAACCTGTGTGGTTATTGACTAAGTATGCCTTGCTGTCACTAACGTGTGCAAGCAGAAGCTGCATACAACATGTGGCTGGACTCGCTCTCTGTTAGTACAGATTGTAGAGGGCGTTAATACTGTGCCATCACGGCACGCCCTTATTATTGTTGTTAGGGTGAAAATCGGAGAATATTTGCCCCGGGAGATTTCTGGGAGAGGCAATGAAATCCGGAAGTCTCCCGGGGAAAATCGGGAGGGTCGGCAAGTATACAGCTGAGCCGCATGAGAGTGGTCAAAGAGCCGCATGCGGCTCCGGAGCCGCGGGTTGCCGACCCCTGGTCTAGTGCATCTGTCTTGATCCTTTACAACCAGGATGTCTTGCTTGACTTCAGAAGGACCACGTACCAGCCCTGCTGGCCATTGCATCAGCCTTCATGATGGTGAAACAACTAGCTCAAGCCAGGAACCAACTCAAACATATAGCAAAGATGACTTGGAATATTGTTGATGCTGACGAATTTGAGAAGAGCTGGCTGCTCCTGGCTGATATTTACATCCATTCAGGGAAGTACGACCTGGCCGATGACTTCCTAAAGAGATGTCTTAACTACAACAAGGTTAGTCCCAGTTTCCACATATGATATTGTTGCTTCACATACATTAGAACTATTTTAACATCATGACATTCTCTGTGTTCCCCTTTATGTTCTGTTAAAACTGTGTTGCTAAACAATAGACAAGACCACATGTTTTAGTGAAAAACTAACAATGCAGACAATAGAATTCGTCTGTTTTGCCCATAAGGCACTCTAAAAAAAACATTTAAAAAACGCTAACAATGCTCCATTTATATGCAGCTGTTGTCAAAGCTAAAACTAACTGTCTTCTTGTCCTTTACTGAGACTTCCTCTAGCTTCTCTACTAGCTTCTTTTTATTCTACTAAGTACTAGCTAGCTTCAGCTGTTAACAACGTTGTTTGCAACCTGCCATAAAATAAAGAAGAAGCAACTGAAGCAGCTTATGTTGTATTGCCTATGAGTTTGGAAAAGTTCACGCTTGATCATAAATCATGACTCTCACATCAATCAATCAAAGTTAAATGATAAATGATAAATGGGTTATACTTGTATAGCGCTTTTCTACCTTCAAGGTACTCAAAGCGCTTTGACAGTATTTCCACAATTTACCCATTCACACACACATTCACACATTGATGGCGGGAGCTGCCATGCAAGGCGCTAACCAGCAGCCATCAGAGGCAAAGGGTGAAGTGTCTTGCCCAAGGACACAACGGACGTGACTAGGAAGGTAGAAGGTGGGAATTGAACCCCAGTAACCAGCAACACTCCGATTGCTGGCACAGCCACTCTACCAACTTTGCCACGCCGTCCCAAGTTGATTTATATAGTCCTTAATCACAAGTGTCTCAAAGGGCTGCACAAGCCACAACGACATCCTTGGTTCAGATCCAACATCAGGGCAAGAAAAAAACTCAACCCAATTGGAACAACGAGAAACCTTAAAAAGGGACCGCAGATGTGGGGACCCACGCTCTGGGAATCACTAATAAGCCGGAGTTCTTTGAACGCAGATTTTTTGCCGGGACATATGGTACAATACATTCAGCAAGATAGACCCTTTATTTTATTCCAAGTAGTAAAACCTTAAAGTCACATCTTAAGTGCACAGATGAGACACTATATATATATATCAGTGACGTGCGGTGAGGTTTATGGCTGGTGAGGCACTGACTTCATCACAGTCAGATTTACAAACATATGAACCCTAAAGAGTATCTTATTCACCATTTGATTGGCAGCAGTTAACGGGTTATGTTTAAAAGCTCATACCAGCATTCTTTACACATACAAACTGTAGCACACAAAAAAGCACATTTAATTAAAAAAAACGTTATCATGGTCTTAGCTTTACTTATAAATGAAGTCCATGCGCCGCTCCTTCTGAACAAAAGCAACGATAACTTGTTTATAGAAGTCTTCCTTATCTTTCTTCAGTTTTAAAAGTCTCTCTGTCTCGATGGAGATCACTGCCAGGGAAGAAAGTCGTCCTTGATCGGTCCTGTTCCGACTGTATGTTATGATTCTTTTCAGTGCTGAGAATGACAGCTCCACCGATGCTGTAGTAGCTGGAACAGTGAGCACTAGCTGGAGTAACTTTGTCGCCTCAGGAACAGGATGAGGTCCTTCTGGGCCAAAAAGCTGTCCAGGAGATTTACATTCATCCCTCATCGTTTGTGAGCTATACAGTCCAACAAGATCCGCCTTTAGTTGCACAAAGTCAAAGAATCTGGCACATTTTGACAGGCTCTGCAGTTTTGCGTCATCAAAATGTTTTGACATTTCACTGAATTTTGAACAATCAACCAAACCAAGGAAAGCCAGCTCACCAAAATGATCAAACCTAGCCTTCATTTGATAGCTTATGTCATCCAGAATGTTACAGAACACTCGTTTTCGTTCAAATCTAATTGACTGTCTGCCTCCACTCTCTGCCAGGCCAAGTGCGCTGCATTTCTTCTCAAATCGGTCACAGAAACTTTTGAACTCCAGTCTCATGCGCTCGAGAGCTGCAATGGTGTCGCGGATGCGTGCAAGACAATATTCAATGTCCATCACTTTGTTTTGCAGCACTCTAAAAAGTGCATTAGTCTCATTGAAAATGTCCTCATATACCATAAGGAGAAAGCATGTAGGTGCTTTTGACAGCCACTGATCGTATCCTGCTGCCATCATCAGCGTGTCATTATCCCAGCTGTCAGGATTTTCAATGATGATGTGAAATAACACGCGCAGATCATCGTGGTGCATGCTTATTGTCTGCAGCAGCCTAGAGTTAGAGCTCCATCTTGTGGGCGCTGCTCTGGGTAAACGGCGCTTGACAACATCATCCAGCAAGTGAGTGCGCTTTGTGGACTTGCTGAAAAATGAGGCTAGTCCCTCAGCTGTTTTAAAAAACGTGCGACACTCGGGCATGCACTTTGCTGAATGCAATAGCACTAAGTTCAGCTTGTGTGCGTAACAGTGGGTGAACATGGCTTCGGGCACTCTTTCTTTAATTTTAGCTTGCACGCCATTAAGCTCTGAGACCATTACAGCGGCCCCATCATAGGTCTGAGCTACAAACTTTTCAACACAGTCATACTTCTCCAACACTCCCAGGACATACTCAGCAATGGCAGGAGCGCGTCTGTCATTACTGACATCAAATCCCAAAAACGCCTCCCTCACCTCACAGCCTGCTTCAGTTGTAGCCACATACCGTAATATGAGCTTGGTTTGTGACATCTGTGGTCTCGTCCACTTCTACAGCAACAAATGGGGCTGCACTGATCTCCTTTTTAATGTCATTTCTAATGACATCCCCAACTGCTTCGATTAAATCATTCTGTATTCTATTTGATAAACCAGAAAATACAGTGGATGTCTCCAAATGCCTAGCTAGCATGTCATCTTTCTCAGCAATAGCATGCAAGAGTTCAACATAGTTGCCACGATTGGTAGAGCCTGCACTTTCATCATTTCCACAGAATGCCAGTTGCTGTTTGGCGAGGAAGCAGGTGACATTGATGAGGTCTTTTAAAATCTCTCGGTTCTCCTTTACCTTAGCATTGTGGGTTCTGATGTTGAGTCTTCGCTGTTCATCCAAAGCCAAGTCTAACCTGGACATTCCGAACGTTTTGAGCGCGATCTGGCTTTGAATGTGAGTGGTCGACCGCTCATGTTTGATGAGGCTTCTCTGCAAATTCTTCAGGTCACAATATCCCATCTGAGTCCAGACATTGTCACACGAAGAGAAAAGAAGACAGGAAAAGCAGAAAAGGCGGTTTCTTGCTGGACATCCACACAGCCAGCCTTTTTGTGTGTACCACGCCGTTTGAAAAGAACGGGTCTTCTGTCCCGAAGTCTGAAGCAAACCTTTTAGCTCCGGCGTTGGTCTTCCTTTAATTATTACCTCCTGCTTCGATTGAAAGTCCAGTTTAGAAAACTGTTTTATTTTAGATATGTAATCCTCCATGTTAAAAGTCCAGGCGAGAGGAAAAAATAAACGATCGCTGCCGCTGCACTTGACTTGCTAACTGTAGCTTGTTGTCACTTATTCTGCAGCCGAGTAGTCACAAGAATGATCCCTGGGATCACTAGCGCCCTCTACCACCAGGAGAACTGCGTGCCTCACCCAGTGCGTCTTCGCAGCCGTTTTATGATTGCTCAGCACAAGAAATACGTTACACACATACAGTTGTTGACAAAATACACTGTACATTATATACCTCAGCTAACTAAACTATGGAAATGTATAATATAGTTCATATAGCAATACGGTCTCACTGCACAGCAGGCCAGCAGTTAGCCGAGTCATTGCGCAATCCATGGTGAGGCTCAACTGGCTGGTGACTCACCGCAAGTCTCTTCTCAGTATTTGAACGGCAAATGTGAAAATTCAGCGATTTTTAATAAAAATAATCTAAAACTGGTGAAGTTAAATGGAAAATAACTTTATAGTATAATCACTGGATACATATAACAATTTAACACATTTTTTTTCTTTCCATGATGGCACGTGAGGCACTGCCTCCCCGGACTGCACGTCACTGAATATATATATCTATCAATCAATCAATCAATCAATCAATGTTTATTTATATAGCCCTAAATCACAAGTGTCTCAAAGGGCTGCACAAGCCACAACGACATCCTCGGTACAGAGCCCAAATACGGGCAAGGAAAACTCACCCCAGTGGGACGTCAATGTGAATGACTATGAGAAACCTTGGAGAGGACCGCATATGTGGGTAACCCCCCCCTCTAGGGGAGACCGAAAGCAATGGATGTCGAGTGGGTCTGACATAATATTGTGAAAGTCCAACACATCAGCGAAAGTCCAGTCCATAGTGGAGCCAGCAGGAACCATCCCGAGTGGAGACGAGTCAGCAGCGTAGAGATGTCCCCATCTGATGGACAGGCTAGCGGTCCACCCCGGGTTTGGAGCAGAGTAGAAAAGAAAAAAGAAACGGCAGATCAACTGGTCTAAAAAGGGAGTCTATTTAAAGGCTAGAGTATACAAATGAGTTTTAAGATGAGACTTAAATGCTTCTATTGAGGTAGCATCTCTAACTTTTACCGGGAGGGCATTCCATAGTATTGGAGCCCGAATAGAAAACGCTCTATAGCCCGCAGACTTTTTTTGGGCTCTGGGAATCACTAATAAGCCGGAGTTCTTTGAACGCAGATTTCTTGCCGGGACATATGGTACAATACAATCGTCAAGATAGGCAGGAGCTTGACCGTGTAGTATTTTATACGTAAGTAGTAAAACCTTAAAGTCGCATCTTAGGTGCACAGGAAGCCAGTGCAAGTGAGCCAGTATAGGCGTAATATGATCAAACTTCCTTGTTTTTGTCAAAAGTCTAGCAGCCGCATTTTGTACCATCTGTAATCTTTTAATGCTAGACATAGGGAGGCCCGAAAATAAAACGTTACAGTAATCGAGACGAGATGTAACGAACGCATGGATAATGATCTCAGCATCGCTTGTGGACAAAATGGGACGAATTTTAGCGATATTACGGAGATGAAAGAAGGCCGTTTTAGTAACACTCTTAATGTGCGACTCAAACGAGAGAGTTGGGTCAAAGATAATACCCAGATTCTTTACAGAGTCACCTTGTTTAATTGTTTGGTTGTCAAATGTTAAGGTGGTATTATTAAATAGATGTCGGTGTTGAGCAGGACCGATAATCAGCATTTCCGTTTTCTTAGCGTTGAGTTGCAAAAAGTTAGCGGACATCCATTGTTTAATTTCATTAAGACACGCCTCCAGCTGACTACAATCCGGCGTGTTGGTCAGCTTTAGGGGCATGTAGAGTTGAGTGTCATCAGCATAACAGTGAAAGCTAACACCGTATTTGCGTATGATGTCACCTAGCGGCAGCATGTAAATACTAAAGAGTGCAGGGCCAAGAACCGAACCCTGCGGAACTCCGCACGTTACCTTAACATAGTCCGAGGTCACATTGTTATGGGAGACACACTGCATCCTGTCAGTAAGATAAGAGTTAAACCAAGACAAGGCTAAGTCTGTCATCCCAATACGCGTTTTGATACGCTCTAATAAAATATTATGATCAACAGTATCGAAAGCGGCGCTAAGATCAAGAAGCAGCAACATAGATGAAGCATCAGAATCCATCGTTAGCAATAGATCATTAGTAATTTTTGCGAGGGCTGTCTCCGTAGAGTGATTTGCCCTGAATCCGGACTGAAAAGGTTCACAGAGATTGTTAGACGCTAAGTGTTCATTTAGCTGCTGTGCTACAATTTTTTTGAGGATTTTCGAGATAAACGGAAGGTAGTTTACCAGGAGATCGGAATCGAGGTTAGGTCTTTTGAGTAGAGGATGAATAACCGCTTTTTTGAATGCTAGGGGAACAGTCCCAGAGGAAAGTGATAAGTTTATAATATTTAACACTGATGGACCTAGTAATACAAAAAGCTCCTTGATAAGTTTCCCAGGAATTGGGTCAAGTAAACATGTTGTTTGTTTTGTCCCATTTACACATTTTGACAATTCCTCCAATGTTATTTCATCAAAGAGAGAGAAACTATTTTGGAGGGCGGTATCCGTCGTATATACAGTCGTATCTGTGTTAATAGAACCCAGTTGTAGCTGAGATGCATTGTCTTTAATCTCTTTTCTAATGACTTCAATTTTCTTATTAAAGAAATTCATAAAGTCATCTGCTGAGTGGGTGGAGCTACTGGGAGAAGTCCCTTGTTGGGTTAGCGATGCTACTGTACTAAACAGAAATTTAGGATCATTTTTGTTGAGGTGGATGAGGTTTGAGTAATATTTAGCTTTAGCTGAGGTAAGCATGCGTTTATAAGTTATTAAACTATCACACCATGCTTGATGGAAAACCAAGTTTAGTCGCACGCCATTTGCGTTCCAGCTTTCTACATGATAATTTCTGGGCTTTAGTTTCTTCTGTAAACCATGGGGTACGTCTTTTAGGGGCCCTTTTTAGCTTTAGCGGTGCTACAATATCAATGGTGTCGCGCAGGGCGTCATTAAACTTGTTAGTGAGGTTATCAATAGAGCCCACATAATTTGGGAATGGTGCCATTACCGAAGGCAGTAGGTCAGTAAGAGTCGTCGTTGTGGCAGCATTAATGTTGCGGCTGCTATAGTAGTTATTATTATTATTATTAGTTGACAATGAGTCAGAACTTCGAATTTTATAAGGTAATGATCGGACATTACTTTAGTGTACGGGAGTATCGTAACTTTAGAGGTGGTGACACCCCTGACAAGCACTAGATATATCGTATTACCGTTGCGATGCGTGGGTTCATTTATTATTTGTGTAAGACCACAGCTATCAATTATAGTCTGGAGCGCCACGCATGGAGGGTCCGATGGGGTATTCATATGGATATTAAAGTCCCCCATTATGATTATATTGTCGGCGTGCGTCACTAGATCAGCAACAAGCTCTGAGAATTCACTGATGAAGTCCGAATAGGGCCCAGGGGGGCGGTAGATAACAGCCAGGTGGAGAGGCAGCGGTGTGACAAACCTCAAAGTGAGCACCTCAAACGAGTTATATTTATTATTTAGGTTAGGTGTAAGATTATAGTTTTCATTGTATATTAGTGCGACACCCCCTCCCCTTTTAAGAGGTCGGGCAACATGTGTATTGGTATAGCCAGGAGGAGATGCCTCATTTAGCGCAAAAAAATCGTCTGGTTTGAGCCAGGTCTCGGCGAGACCAACGACGTCAAGTTTGTTATCTCTAATGACTTCATTAACTAATAGCGTTTTGGAAGATAATGATTTTATGTTTAAAAAGCCCATATTATAGGTAGTGGGCTGTTTTGAGGATTGTTTGTTGAAATTATCCGAAGTAGCAATATTAATAATGTTGCGTTTATTATGCGTATTGCACTTTAAATAGTTTCGACCATATCTAGGAATTGATACGACGGGGATATTCAGATTGTTTGCTTGATGTTGCGATAAACTGAACGCATCATAGTTAGCTACCTCAGTACACTGTATGTCTGCCTCTGACACGGTCACAAAAGAAAAAACATTATGTGAGTTGTGTTTTATTCTAAGAGAATTGCTATGTGTGCAGGGATTATCCAGCCTGACGCCGGCTAGTTCTAGTTTAAATGGCTTCTTACCCGGAGACTCCACGCTTCTTTGGTTAGCTTTTCTCTTTGTTGTTAGCCCAGCTCGGCATCCCCGCTTCTGCTTCCGCTCGCACCGCTTATGTCGTCTCCATTGGCGGTCACCGCTAGCACTTGACTCCGCTGCTACAAAGGCCGCTCGATGTAGCCCACAAAGTATTCCCATGCTAGCGAGGAGGTCCACCGTACATGCATCTTTCAGTCTATAACGACCCGATCCATCCACATCCAGAATTGTCTGTCGGTCGTATGTGATCACAGAGTGTTCACGCTTTGAGCCAGCCATGAAATTGACAGAAATGACGGGTGTTTTTTGCCAAATTGCTCTACACTCCCAAGAGCGTTAGCATAGCCGCTGCATTCCCATGCGCCGCCATATATATGTGTATATATATATCTATATATATATATATATATATATATACATATATATATATATATAGATAGATATATATATGTATATATATATATATATATATATATATGTATATATATATATATATATATATACATATATATATACATATGTATGTATATAGGTATATAAAGGTGTATACAGTATAGGTATATAAAGGTATATACAGTATAGGCGTAATATGATCAAACTTTTTTGTCAAAGGTCAAGCAGACACATTTTGTACCAAGTGTAATATTTTAATGGTAGACATAGCGAGACATGAAAATAATAGGTTGCAATAATGGAGACGAGACGCAACGAACGCATGAATAATGATGTGACTCAAACGAGAGAGTTGTTTTAGTAACACTCTTAATGTGTGACTCAAACGAGAGAGTTGGGTCGAAGATAATACCCAGATTCTTTACCGAGTCACTTTGTGTAATTGTTTGTTGTCACATGTTAAGGTGGTATTATTGAATAGTTGTACAATTGTTTGGTTGTCACATGTTAAGGTGGTATTATTAAATAGTTGTATAATTGTTTGGTTGTCAAATGTTAAGGTGGTATTATTAAATAGGTGTATAATTGTTTGGTTGTCACATGTTAAGGTGGTATTATTAAATAGGTGTATAATTGTTTGGTTGTCACATGTTAAGGTGGTATTATTAAATAGGTGTATAATTGTTTGGTTGTCACATGTTAAGGTGGTATTATTAAATAGGTGTATAATTGTTTGGTTGTAACATGTTAAGGTGGTATTATTAAATAAGTGTCGTGACTAGCAGGACCGATAATCAGCATTTCCGTTTTCTTAGCGTTGAGTTGCAATAAGTTAGCGGACATCCATTGTTTGATTTCATTAGGACACGCCTCCAGGTGATTGTTCAATTTCATTAGGACACGCCTCCAGGTGATTGTATAATTTCATTAAGACACGCCTCCAGGTGATTGTTTAATTCCATTAAGACATGCCTCCAGGTGATTGTTTGATTTAATTTAGACACGCCTCCAGGTGATTGTTTAATTTCATTAAGACACGCCTCCAGGTGATTGTTTAATTTCATTTAGACACGCCTCCAGGTGATCGTTTAATTTCATTAAGACACGCCTCCAGGTGATTGTTTAATTTCATTAAGACACGCCTCCAGGTGACTGTTTAATTTCATTAAGACACGCCTCCAGGTGACTACAATCCGGCGTGTTGGTCATGTTTAAGGGCATGTAGAGTTGGGTGTCATCATCATAACAGTGAACGCTAACATGTATGACGTCACCTAGCGGCAGCATGTACAAACCCCGTTTCCATACGAGTTGGGAAATTGTGTTATATGTAAATATAAACGGAATACAAGGATTTGCAAATAATTTTCAACCCATATTCAATTGAATATGCTACAAAGACAACATATTTGATGTTCAAACTGATAAAAAAAAATTTTTTTGCAAATAATCATTAACTTTAGAATTTGATGCCAGCAACACGTGACAAAGAAGTTGGGAAAGGTGGCAATAAATACTTATAAAGTTGAGGAATGCTCATCAAACACTTATTTGGAACATCCCACAGGTGTGCAGGCTAATTGGGAACAGGTGGGTGCCATGATTGGGTATAAAAACAGCTTCCCAAAAAATGCTCAGTCTTTCACAAGAAAGGGTGGGGCGAGGTACACCCCTTTGTCCACAACTGTGTGAGCAAATAGTCAAACAGTTTAAGAACAACGTTTCTCAAAGTGCAATTGCAAGAAATTTAAGGATTTCAACATCTACGGTCCATAATATCATCAAAAGGTTCAGAGAATCTGGAGAAATCACTCCACGTAAGCGGCATGGCCGGAAACCAACATTGAATGACCGTGACCTTCGATCCCTCAGACGGCACTGTATCAAAAACCGGCATCAATCTCTAAAGGATATCACCACATGGGCTCAGGAACACTTCAGAAAACCACTGTCACTAAATACAGTTTGTCGCTACATCTGTGCAAGTTAAAGCTCTACTATGCAAAGCGAAAGCCATTTATCAACAACATCCAGAAACACCGCCAGTTTCTCTGGGCCTGAGATCATCTAAGATGGACTCATGCAAAGTGGAAAAGTGTTCTGTGGTCTGACGAGTCCACATTTCAAATTGTTTTTGGAAATATTCGACATCTTGTCATCCGGACCAAAGGGGAAGCGAACCATTCAGACTGTTATCGACGCAAAGTTCAAAAGCCAGCATCTGTGGTGGTATGGGGGTGCATTAGTGCCCAAGGCATGGGTAACTTACACATCTGTGAAGGCACCATTAATGCTGAAAGGTACATACAGGTTTTGGAACAACATGCTGCCATCTAAGCGCCTTTTTCATGGACGCCCCTGCTTATTTCAGCAAGACAATGCCAAGCCACATTCAGCACGTGTTACAACAGCGTGGCTTCGTAAAAAAAGAGTGTGAGTACTTTCCTGGCCCGCCTGCAGTCCAGACCTGTCTCCCATCGAAAATGTGTGGCGCATTATGAAGCGTAAAATACGACAGCGGAGACCCCGGACTGTCGACTGAAGCTCTACATAAAACAAGAATGGGAAATAATTCCACTTTCAAAGCTTCAACAATGAGTTTCCTCAGTTCCCAATCGTTTATTGAGTGTTCTTAAAAGAAAAGGTGATGTAACACAGTGGTGAACATGCCCTTTCCCAACTACTTTGGCACGTGTTGCAGTCATGAAATTCTAAGTTAAGTACTATTTGCAAAAAAAAAAAAAGTTTATGAGTTTGAACATCAAATATCTTGTCTTTGTAGTGCAGTCAATTGAATATGGGTTGAAAAGGATTTGCAAATCATTGTATTCCGTTTATATTTACATCTAACACAATTTCCCAACTCATATGGAAACGGGGTTTGTAGATGCTGAAGAGTCCAGTATGAAAACCGAGACTCATGTTTTGTAACAATTTTGAAACCAAGTCATAGTAAAAATGGGATGTAAAAAAACGAGGCAACCTCCATATCTCTTCTGGCTACAGAAAATAATGCAGCCAAATCAGACATTAACTATAAATTATGGAAACATGTTTGCCATTTGTTTGTTTGTCAAAGAGATTGTTAATATAATTGAACATGTTTGCTTAACACCATGAAACATTCAACGTAAAGGGATGGTTATGAAAAGATAGATCTGCAATTGTGCTGATAAATGGGGAAAAGCAGTGCATTTGAGCTATTCTTATTGTATACTCCTCAAACTGCAATCTTTACATGTTCTCTGCAGTCATGCTTTAAAGCTTATGCATATCGGGCTTTCATCATGGAAAAAGAGCAGGCGTTCAGCGATGCGGCCTTCAACTATAAATTGGCTTGGAAATATGGAAATGAGTCCAACCCAACTATTGGTTTGTCACTGTCTACAGATCCATTCATAAGTCATGTCCATGAATACTAACATGTGTCAGGTGGCTTTCAGGGTACAAACTTGCTTTGAACTACTTGAAAGCAAAACAACATTTGGATGCTATAGATGTGAGCAATAAAGTGAGATAATATTCTGTTTAGTTTAGTTTTGTAATCCTAGATGATCTTTCATGAGTATTATGCTTTGCTTCTACAGGTACTTGCTACTTACCCAACGTATGCAAGGATCAGAAAGGACATCTTGGAGTCATCTTACGCTGCTTTGAAACCGTAGGAATATCCAACACTGATGTTTGTGTTCCTGACTTCTACACCTTTCATAGCAAATTGCAGTTTGCTGTACAATTAAATGGCATGTGTTGTTGCACATGCTGTCCAGCTAGGGACAAACGTACAAGGGTTACAAGTTACTACACAACTCTCAGCCACAACACCATTGCAGAAGCCGCAGATAACGTGACCGCCGCAACACAACAACAAAGGCACAACACAACAACATAAAGCCGCAACACAACTTTCAGCTACAGCACCATTGCAAAAACCACAACACACGCAAACACCACAACAACATAAAGCAACTAGATGAGGCAATTCCTTGCGTGTGAATGCTCCAATGCTGAAGTTGAACTGAAATCCTGGAATTTTTTTTGAATTGTTGAAGTAGAGCACACGATTCCCAAACAGGCTGAATATTTGTAAGTTGGAACAGTTTGAATCAGATGACAAATGTGGGAGTTGTGGAACTTTGAAGAATGTCCCATTAATTTCAATGGGAATTTCCCAAAAATGTGGGAATTTCTGGAAAAGCGGGAATTTTTTAGAAAATGGTAAAAAAACAAAAACAACTTGGAACGGTCTGAATGAGTTGGAATGGTTGGTGTTGGAATTTTTCAAATCGGTCAAGAAATGTCGAAGTAGTAACATGTTGAATTGAGAAATGATATTACGGAATTTCGGGAAAACCGGGAGATTTTCCAGTTCAAAAAACAACTTTGTTTTATGTCCTGATTAAGAGGAATGTTTTGACGGTGGAACGGTTGAAATACGTTGAAAAATGTGGAAGAAGTAGTCGCTAGAAAAAAAGGTGGAAATAGGGCTTTGGAAAACCAGGAATTCTGGAAAATCCTGGAATTTTTTTGAACTTGGAAAAAAGGTAGTTTAAATTTCCAGGATGGTGGAATGTGTTGAAGGTGAAAATGCTTTGAATCGGTTGAAAAATGTGGAAATGGTTAAAGTTTGAAAATGGCCAATTCATTTTGAATGGGAAAAATGTTCTGGAAAACCTGGAATTCTGGGAAGTCTGGAAATTTGTCAAGGAAAAGCCCACGATTCCCGAATAGTCTGAACCGTTTGAAGTTGGAACTGTTTGAATCAGGTGAAAAATGTGGAAGGTAGAGCGCGCCAAAATCTGAAGAAGAAGTTAAAGAAGTTGAATAAATAGATTAATTTTGGTGTAGAAAAGCATGTGTGAATGTTTGGAGCAGGGGTCACCAACCTTTTTGAAACCAAGAGCTACTTCTTGGGTAGTGATTAATGCGAAGGGCTACCAGTTTGATACACACTTAAATAAATTGCCAGAAAAAGACAATTTGCTCAATTTACCTTTAACTCTATGTTCTTATTAATAATTAATGATATTTATCTTTGTGGAAACACTGATCATCTTAGTGATTTCTCACAATAAATATATATAGAAACAGATAAATATCAATATGCAACACTTTATTTTTATATTTTCTCTAAGTGCACATTTTTCAAATTGTACATTTTCAAATGATCACTTCTAAGACAGTATTGTGAAATCACAATATCCCATTTTAACTAGCTAGCCACTAACATTTTTTAACAAATCATGAATTACTTTGCACCATGTTTGTACAAATAATAACTCATGTAAAATACAAAAGTCAACTCTCAAATTTTTTTGTAATTTTTAAATTTTTAATTTTAATTTTAATTTAAAAAAAAAAAAAATTTTCTCTCAAATTTTTAAATAAATCATGTCACACTTTGAACTGGACACCAAATCTGTTATCTGTTTCTTTGTCAGTTAGTGAAGACCAAGTCTTTAAAATATTTTCTTGGATTTTCACATTCTATTTGAGTTTTGTCTCTCTTAGAAATAAAAATGTCGAGCAAAGCGAGACCAGCTTGCTAGTAAATAAATACAATTTAAAAAATAGAGGCAGCTCACTGGTAAGTGCTGCTATTTGAGCTATTTTTAGAACAGGCCAGCGGGCTACTCATCTGGTCCTTACGGGCTACCTGGTGCCCGCGGGCACCGCGTTGGTGACCCCTGGTTTGGAGCATTCACTCAATAACAACTTTCAACCACAACACATTTACATAAGCTACTACACATGCAAACACCACAACACAACAACATAAAGCCACAACACACCACATTTACACCACAACACAACAACATAAAGCCACAACACACCACATTTACACCACAACACACCACATTTACACCACAACACAACAACATTAAGCCACAACACACCACAACACCACATTTACACCACAACACACCACATTTACACCACAACAACGTAAAGCCACAACACACCACATTCTTATTTTACTGTTATATTTTTATTCTCATCGTTGCTTTTTATTTTTATTCTATTGTAATATTTTTCTATTTTGTCTCCATTTATACCCCCATTATTTACTTTTTACAATTTTGTACACTGCTGCTGGAATTTAAATTTTCCTGAGGGAACTCTCCCGAAGGAATCAATAAAGTACTATCTATCTATCTATCTATCTATCTATCTATCTATCTATCTATCTATCTATCTATCTATCTATCTATCTATCTATCTATCTATCTATCTATCTATCTATCTATCTATCTATCTATCTATCTATCTATCTATCTATCTATCTATCTATCTATCTATCTATCTATCTATCTATCTATCTATCTACACCACAACACAACCGCAAAAAGTTACAACACAACATGAAGCCACAAAAATGCAAACGCTACAAACCAACGACTTCGAGCAGGTTGTTAAACCAATTTTAGCCGAGGGGCCACACGCAGGAACATCTATTTAGCTGAGGGGCCACACGCAGGAACATCTATTTGTCTGAGGGGCCACACGCAGGAACATCTATTTGTCTGAGGGGCCACACGCAGGAACATCTATTTATCTGAGGGGCCACACGCAGGAACATCTATTTGTCTGAGGGGCCACACGCAGGAACATCTATTTAGCTGAGGGGCCACACGCAGGAACATCTATTTGTCTGAGGGGCCACACGCAGGAACATCTATTTGTCTGAGGGGCCACACGCAGGAACATCTATTTATCTGAGGAGCCACACGCAGGAACATCTATTTCCACGTGGAACGGACTGATAAACATAACTTCAAAATAAAGCTACAACTCATTCAGATTGTTTCCTTTGTTTGACTTTGGCCAACAATGAACACAAAGCACATTGTGAACATGAACAAATAAACAATGAACAAGCACATTGTGAACATGTACAAATAAACAATGAACACAAAGCACATTGTGAACATGTACAAATAAACAATGAACAAGCACATTGTGAACATGTACAAATAAACAATGAACACAAAGCACATTGTGAACATGAACAAATAAACAATGAAAAGCACATTGTGAACATGTACAAATAAACAATGAACACAAAGCACATTGTGAACATGTACAAATAAACAATGAACAAGCACATTGTGAACATGTACAAATAAACAATGAACACAAAGCACATTGTGAACATGAACAAATAAACAACGAACAAGCACATTGTGAACATGTACAAATAAACAATGAACACAAAGCACATTGTTTGGCCCCACTATAAACCTTTACAGTGTGTACCTCTTGTTTGGCCCCACTATAAACCTTTACAGTGTGTACCTCTTGTTTGGCCCCACTATAAACCTTTACTGTGTGTACCTCTTGTGTGGCCCCACTATAAACCTTTACAGTGTGTACCTCTTGTTTGGCCCCACTATAAACCTTTACTGTGTGTACCTCTTGTGTGGCCCCACTATAAACCTTTACAGTGTGTACCTCTTGTGTAGCCCACTATAAACCTTTACAGTGTGTACCTCTTGTTTGGCCCCACTATAAACCTTTACAGTGTGTACCTCTTGTTTGGCCCCACTATAAACCTTTACTGTGTGTACCTCTTGTGTGGCCCCACTATAAACCTTTACAGTGTGTACCTCTTGTGTAGCCCACTATAAACCTTTACAGTGTGTACCTCTTGTGTAGCCCACTATAAACCTTTACAGTGTGTACCTCTTGTTTGGCCCCACTATAAACCTTTACTGTGTTTACCTCTTGTTTGGCCCCACTATAAACCTTTACTGTGTATACCTCTTGTTTGGCCCCACTATAAACCTTTACAGTGTGTACCTCTTGTTTGGCCCCACTATAAACCTTTACAGTGTGTACCTCTTTTTTGGCCCCACTATAAACCTTTACAGTGTGTACCTCTTGTTTGGCCCCACTATAAACCTTTACTGTGTGTACCTCTTGTTTGGCCCCACTATAAACCTTTACTGTGTGTACCTCTTGTGTGGCCCCACGATAAACCTTTACTGTGTGTACCTCTTGTGTGGCCCCACTATAAACCTTTACAGTGTGTACCTCTTGTGTAGCCCACTATAAACCTTTACAGTGTGTACCTCTTGTTTGGCCCCACTATAAACCTTTACTGTGTGTACCTCTTGTTTGGCCCCACTATAAACCTTTACTGTGTATACCTCTTGTTTGGCCCCACTATAAACCTTTACAGTGTGGACCTCTTGTTTGGCTTCACTATAAACCTTTACTGTTAATACCTCTTGTTTGGCCCCACTATAAACCTTTACAGTGTGTACCTCTTGTGTGGCCCCACTATAAACCTTTACTGTGTGTACCTCTTGTGTGGCCCCCAGTGTTGGGTTAGTTACTGAAAACCAGTAACTAGTTACAATTACTAGTTACTTTATTTCAAAAGTAACTCAGTTACAAACTCAGTTACTTATGTCATGACTGGGTTCTTGGGTTTTGCTTCTCCGGAAGGCAAAGGAAAATTGGCGCGGGCAAGGCGTGAATTTAAATACATGATTTATTTTGACACTAATAAACTACAAAAAAAGGAAGCAAACAAAAGGCGCTCACAGCGGAGGTAACAACTTGACTATGAAAACAAAACTTGCACAATGGCAAAAACTATGAACAATAAAACAAAAACACAAACTGTGGCAATAATAAACAAAAACTTACTTGGTAAAGAACTGTGAACATGACATGAATCAGAGTGATGAAAAAGTGTGAGGACGCCAGGACGAACAACAGAAACAGACAGATTTAAATAGTGACGTGATCAGTGAAAACAGGTGCGTGACAAGACAGGTGAACAGGTGCGTGACATGACAATGTGAACCAGGTGAAACTAATGATTGCTATGGTGACAAATAAAGTGCACAACAAGTCCAAAACCAAATTCGAACATGACTACAACAAAACATAATCACAGACATGACAGAGCCCCCCCCCCCCCCCTTACGGACAGATCCCAGATGTCCAAAACAAACAAAACAAGGCAGGATCGAGAGCCATGGGAGGGCGGGAGGGGGACATGGCGGTGGGTCGCCAGACCAGGTGTCCCCGAATCCACCGGGGCAGGATCAGGTGGCGGCGACGCGTAGACCGCCGCTGTACCTGACGAGGTGGGCGACCCGGGAATGGCCATATCCATGGCCGACGGGGAGGTGGGCGCATCGTCGTCGTTGCAGGCGTGGAAGCAGCCGATGACGCAGGTGCAGCAGACGAAGCAGGCAGCGAAGCTCGGCGTGGTGCGTCAGGCGGAGAGTCTCGGCGTGGCAGGTCTTGGCGAGGGTCTTGGTCTTGGTCTTGGCGTGGGGGGTCTTGGTCTTGGCGTGGGTCTGGGTCTTGGTCTTGGCGTGGGTCTGGGTCTTGGTCTTGGCGAGGGTCTTGGACTTGGTGTGGTTGGTCTTGGACTTGGTGTGGTTGGTCTTGGACTTGGTGTGGTTGGTCTTGGACTTGGACTTGGTGTGGTTGGTCTTGGACTTGGACTTGGCGTGGTTGGTCTTGGACTTGGACTTGGCGTGGTTGGTCTTGGACTTGGACTTGGCGTGGTTGGTCTTGGACTTGGCATGAGGGGTCTTGGACTTGGTCTTGGCTTGAGGGGTCTTGGACTTGGTCTTGGCTTGAGGGGTCTTGGACTTGGTCTTGGCATGGTGTGTCTTGGACTTGGTCACTTGGAGGGTCTTGGTCACTTGGAGGTTCTTGGTCTTGGCATGGCGGTTCTTGGTCTTGGCATGGAGCTGCGACTGGCGGCACTTGGCGTCGTGGAGCTGCGAATGGCGGCACTAGGCGTCGTGGAGCTGCGACTGGCGGCACTAGGCGTCTTGGAGCTGCGACTGGCGGCACTAGGCGTCGTGGAGCTGCGACTGGCGGCACTTGGCGTTGTGGAGCTGCGACTGGCGGCACTTGGCGTCGTGGAGCTGCGACTGGCGGCACTTGGCGTCGTGAAGCTGCGACTGGCGGCGCTTGGCGTGGAGCAGGTACTGGTGGCGCTTGGCGTGGAGCAGGTACTGGTGGCGCTTGGCGTGGAGCAGGTACTGGTGGCGCTTGGCGTGGAGCAGGTACTGGTGGCGCTTGGCGTGGAGCTGGGCGTGGAGCAGGTGGATCTTGGCATGGTCGAAAAACTGGTGGTGGCGGCCGTTCTGGTGGCTGTGGCTTGGCAGGTCGAAAGACAGGTGGTGGTGGCCGTGCTGGTGGCTGTGGTTTGGCAGGTCGAAAGACAGGTGGTGGTGGCCGAGCTGGAGGCTGTGGCTTGGCATGGCGATGAACAATTCCCAGCCCTAGCCCCCCCCCTCAAGGAGCGGATCCCAGACGCGCTCCCCGCGGTCTGGAACCGTCTTTTGGGGTGGGCGGAGGTAGGTCAGGAGGAGGGCAGAATCCTCCCCTCTAAATTGTCCAAAATGTCTTTCTTCTTGTACCTGGGATCTTGTGGGTGAAAAAAAAAAGTGTGACTTGGGCGTGGCTTGAGTCCTGGGGGGCGGGGCATGGGATTTGGGTGGCTTGGATTGACAGGATCTGATTTCTAAAAACATGTCCTGGTAATGTCTTATCATGTTTTTAGAGTCTTTGGTTGGAGGCGGATGATCAAAAGAAAAAGAGTTCAGAAAAAAAAAATCCTGGTCTGTGATGTCATTTTGGAGCTGTGGAGCTGGCAGCAACCTGCTTCCGCCCGGAGTGGGAGGAGCCTGCGGCAGCGCCGCATGCTGTCCACTCGCCTTCCCTGATGTCCTTGGTCTGGAGCGGCGCTTCCGGGACTGCGGTGACGCAGCGCCGTCCTCGGACCAACTGGAGCTCAATGGCACCAGATTTCCATCTGGCCCCCACATCAGGTCTCTGCGCTTACCGGAGGAATAACGCAGCGTCTCTTCCTCCATCGCGCGGAGGACCTCCCACGTTGCCTCGTCAAAATTGTCCAATTTTTTTGCGGAGAAACTCTTCTGCTGGCGTCCTACTGTCATGACTGGGTTCTTGGGTTTTGCTTCTCCGGAAGGCAAAGGAAAATTGGCGCGGGCAAGGCGTGAATTTAAATACATGATTTATTTTGACACTAATAAACTACAAAAAAAGGAAGCAAACAAAAGGCGCTCACAGCGGAGGTAACAACTTGACTATGAAAACAAAACTTGCACAATGGCAAAAACTATGAACAATAAAACAAAAACACAAACTGTGGCAATAATAAACAAAAACTTACTTGGTAAAGAACTGTGAACATGACATGAATCAGGGTGATGAAAAAGTGTGAGGACGCCAGGACGAACAACAGAAACAGACAGATTTAAATAGTGACGTGATCAGTGAAAACAGGTGCGTGACAAGACAGGTGAACAGGTGCGTGACATGACAATGTGAACCAGGTGAAACTAATGGTTGCTATGGTGACAAATAAAGTGCACAAAAAGTCCAAAACCAAATTCGAACATGACTACAACAAAACATAATCACAGACATGACAACTTACACCAAAAAGTAATGCGTTACTGTGAAAAGTAACTAGTTACTTCTTTTTTTCTTCTTTTTTTTTTTTAAAGTTCCCATTAATGGCCTTTTAGCCTTCATTACAATACTGTTATTGCACTGGAGAATAATACAATCTGTTGATCAACTTGACATGCATTTTTATTTTCCTTTTAACATAATTAACGAAAATCAGTGCAACATAAAAAGGCATTTCTCCTTTCTTTAAACTTGGACCAATGACCATGAATAAACAACTGAAAGAGCAACATAAGAAGGCACATTATCTTCCTTGAAACATAGATAGTGAAATAAAGCCTGACATCTGGAGTCATGCTGCTGTCTTCCACACTTGGAGCCATGGTTTGTACAATCCTTGTTTTCAGTGGCAGGATCATTGACACAGATGAAGTTTCAGTGTCCAGTAGAGATGTAACACTTTTGAGGGGTTTAAGCACCTGGAGGACCTCCTCTGCCACTCTCACATCATCATCAGACAGGTTGATGATGTCTTTGACATTTGTCTTCAGGGTGTTGTAGGTCAATGCAGAGTATATAGCTGCCTGCTGCTCCAACATATCATAAGTGGAGTTCCACCTCCTTATGACATCATGTATGAGCTTTATGAGTAGGCAGCTTTAGCATTTTTTGCTTTGTCTTAAGCACATGAGCAGCTGTTGTGCTTGTGTGGAAGTAGAAAACCTCCTTCCTGATCCTCCCAAGGAGGCGCTTCATCCTATTGACTGAGATGTGATGCCAAATTCACTACATGCACTATCTGTGGTCCCAGTCCTGTCTCATCCACTGCATTTATTTGATTTTTGGCATTATCACGTGTGACTGGGATATTTGTATCTTCCATTCCTCCACTGCTTTTGTCAGTACCTGCGCAAGGTGACTCTCGTAGAGGGGGCGTGTCTTCTCATCTGCCAGTCTGCTGTGATGAAGTGAGCGCTTATCGTCACATTGTTTCCCTGGACGTGCACCTGTCTGTCATGAGCGCAACAGATGATGCTCGGGACAGTTCATCCACAACTTTTTTCTTCTCCTGCTCATAAAGATCTGGCACAATCTTATCGCTGAAGTGGGTGCGCGACAGGATGTCGTAACGTGGCTCAAGCACATTCAGCATGTGTTTAAAACCCTCTTCTTGCACAACGGAGTCTGCACCTATAATAAACACACCGATTAAATGGCGCGGGGCGTTCAAGCTCCTCCGTTACTCCGCTCGCCATGACCACGCTGTGTGTGGACTGAACGTGCGAACAACTTTTTTTTTTGTGTCATATATCAAACCGCGGATCACGTGTGTGCCTCCCCTCCCCACACCCAGACGCCTCTTTTCTTCTCTCCGGCGTGTGACAGAGGAAGATTCAGCAGAACGACACCGCAGCGCATCTGTTTCTAGCCGATACTACATAAAAAATAACGTAAAATAACGCAGTAGCGCATCATGTAGTAACGGTAACTGAGTTACTGAATATAAAAAATAACGCGTTAGATTACTAGTTACCGCCAAAACTAACAGCGTTACACTAACGCGTTACAAAGTAACGCGTTAGTCCCAACACTGGTGGCCCCACTATAAATCTTTACAGTGTGTACCTCTTGTTTGGCCCCACTATAAACCTTTACAGTGTGTACCTCTTGTGTGGCCCCACTATAAACCTTTACAGTGTGTACCTCTTGTTTAGCCCCACTATAAACCTTTACTGTGTGTACCTCTTGTTTGGCCCCACTATAAACCTTTACAGTGTGGACCTCTTGTTTGGCCCCACTATAAACCTTTACTGTGTATACCTCTTGTTTGGCCCCACTATAAACCTTTACTGTGTGTACCTCTTGTGTGGCCCCACTATAAACCTTTACAGTGTGTACCTCTTGATTGGCCCCACTATAAACCTTTACAGTGTGTACCTCTTGTTTGGCCCCACTATAAACCTTTACAGTGTGTACCTCTTGTTTGGCCCCACTATAAACCTTTACTGTGTGTACCTCTTGTGTGGCCCCACTATAAACCTTTACAGTGTGTACCTCTTGTTTGGCCCCACTATAAACCTTTACTGTATGTACCTCTTGTTTGGCCCCACTATAAACCTTTACTGTGTGTACCTCTTGCTATAAACCTTTTGCTTCTTTAACACAATAGTTTTTGTGCCATCTAGTGGACATATTGAGAACAGCAGTTTTCAGCTCACAGGCCAGATAAACCCACATGTTGTGACTTCCCTAATATAAAGCCACAACAAAACAACTTTTAGCCATAACATGATTGCAAAAGCCAAACACCACAACACAACATTGAGCCCCAACACAACAACCAGCTTAAAGCCACAACACAGCAAGTTTATGCTACAACATGATTGCAAAAGCTACTACAAATGCAAACCCCACAACACAAAAACTTGACGTTACACAAAACAACAACTTTACACGACAATGCAACAGCGTAAAGCCACAACACAATGACATAAAGCCACAACACAATGACATAAAGCCACAACACAACAATATTTAGCCACAACACCATTTTAAACGCCACCACACAACAACTACACAAAGCCACAACACAGCAACATTAAGCGAAGTAACAGTGGACAAAGTTGAAGAAGTTTTAATGAAGAAAGTAGGTAGAAAGAGTCATCACTTACTGTAATGTTGAGACATTTCTGTTTTTATGGTTTAATGCTGAAAGTACAGTCGGTGCCACCACAGCTGGGTGTCATTCAAACATCACCTATATAACGATTAGGGAATGATTTGAGTCAAATTAACATAAGTTGTCATGACCTATATAACGATTAGGGAATGATTTGAGTCAAATGAACATTATTAGTGGTCATGACCTATACTGTATAACGATTAGGGAATTATTTGAGTCAAATGAACATTATTAGTTGTCATGACCTATATAACGATTAGGGAATGATTTGAGTCAAATGAACATTAGTAGTTGTCATGACCTATATAACGATTAGGGAATGATTTGAGTCAAATGTACATTAGTAGTTGTAATGACCTAAATAACGATTAGGGAATGATTTGAGTCAAATGAACATTATTAGTGGTCATGACCTATACTGTATAACGATTAGGGAATTATTTGAGTCAAATTAACATTATTAGTTGTTATGACCTATACTGTATAACGATTAGGGAATTATTTGAGTCAAATTAACATTATTAGTTATGACCTATATAACGATCAGGGAATGATTTGAGTCAAATGAACATTATTAGTTGTCATGACCTATGTAACGATTAGGGAATGATTTGAGTCAAATGAACATTATTAGTGGTCATGACCTATACTGTATAACGATTGGGGAATTATTTGAGTCAAATGGACATTATTAGTTGTTATGACCTATATAACGATTAGGGAATGATTTGAGTCAAATGAACATTATTAGTTGTCATGACCTATGTAACGATTAGGGAATGATTTGAGTCAGATTAACATTATTAGTTGTCATGACCTATATAATGATTAGGGAATGATTTGAGTCAAATGAACATTATTGGTGGTCATGACCTATACTGTATAACGATTAGGGAATGTTTTGAGTCAAATGAACATTATTAGTTGTCATGACCTATGTAACGATTAGGGAATGATTTGAGTCGAATGAACATTAGTGGTCATGACCTATATAACGATTAGGGAATGATTTGAGTCAAATGAACATTATTAGTGGTCACGACCTATACTGTATAACGATTAGGGAATTATTTGAGTCAAATGAACATTTTTAGTTGTCATGACTGATGGAACCAGATCTTTTCTATATATCCATATTTAAGTGTTACTTTTTTACTTCCATAGTCATATTACAAAACAGCTAGTGCTTTTCCAATTCAGTCTGCTTAGTAAAAGTTTGACTGTGCGTAGGCCTTGAAGCTTTTGGAATGCAAAGGGTAGACAAAACAACGAGGTAGGACAGAACGGGGAGAGGAAGCAAGGGCAGACCGGATAGAGCCACGCATCGAGATAGATTAGGCAAGGCTGGTCTCCTTATTGTCAAAGCTTTGAGAATAAACCACAAAATACCAACTACTGCTTTTGGTGATCAATTTAAACTCCAGTTTATTTGCCATTAAAAGAACTTGGGAGTGGACAGCAGCTTAAAATCCCTGGGAGGAAGAGCTGTCTACGCAACATGACCTATATAACGATTAGGGAATGATTTGAGTCAAATGAACATCATTAGTTGTCATGACCTATATAACCATTAGGGAATGATTTGAGTCAAATTAACATTATTAGTTGTCATGACCTATATAACCATTAGGGAATGATTTGAGTCAAATGAACATTATTAGTGGTCATGACCTATACTGTATAACAATTAGGGAATGATTTGAGTCAAATGAACATTATTAGTTGTCATGAACTATATAACGATTAAGGAATGATTTGAGTCAAATGAACATTATTAGTTGTCATGACCTATATAACGATTAGGGAATGATTTGAGTCAAATGAACATTATTAGTTGTCATGACCTATATAACGATTAAGGAATGATTTGAGTCAAATGAACATTATTAGTTGTCATGACCTATATAACGATTAGGGAATTATTTGAGTCAAATGAACATTATTAGTGGTCATAGATTGTGTAAGCAAGAAGGTTTAATTGACAATAAAACACGAACTTGTAAAAGTCCTAACGTGAGTGAGTTATCAATACTTTAGAACAGTGGTTCTCAAATGGGGGTACGCGTACCCCTGGGGGTACTTGAAGGTATGCCAAGGGGTACGTGAGATTTTAAAAAAATATTCTAAAAAAAGCGACAATTCAAAAATCCTTTATAAATATATTTATTGAATAATACTTCAACAAAATAAATGTTTAGAATTAAGTTCATGAATCCAGATGGATCTCTATTACAATCCCCAAAGAGGGCACTTTAAGTTGATGATTTGTGTAAAAATCTCATTTATAATTGAATCACTTGTTTATTTAAACAAGTTTTAGTTATTTTTATATATTTTTTTCCAAATAGTTCAAGAAAGACCACTACAAATGAGCAATATTTTGCACTGTTATACAATTTTAATAAATCAGAAACTGATTACATAGTGCTGTATTTTACTTCTTTCTCTTTTTTTCAACCAAAAATGCTTTGCTCTGATTAGGGGGTACTTGATTGTAGCTGAGATAGGCTCACTTTATTGAGCAAAACTGTTTATATTCGGCCATAACAACACCAAAAACATGAGTAAAACACTTCTATCCCGAAAAACTAGTCATTTTCTGCCGTACAAACCAGGCCAAAACCAACTTGTCATCTGTCACCAACACGCATACCACTAAGCCACTAGTGCGTTTATGGCCACACAAAAAGTCGGACAACTCAAACACCACACAAAGTTACACTATGACTCCTCAGTCATACTTGTGCTTATTCTACTGTCATTTATTATTAATGTTAATTTATTGATATTAATCATGAAATGCTGTTACTAAAGAATACAGGAATGCACACTTCATACCATGCTTACATTTCATTGTGCAACATGAAGATGTTTAAGGGGAACTAAATGTGATCTCTGAAAGGGGTACAAATGATTTCCAAAGCAGGACCCCCACCCAGACATATTGTAAAATACTAATCCATAGCTTATGAAAAACACGATTTCTTTTATTTTCATTACAAGTGGGCCAAATCACTAATATTAGAAAATAATCTCATGAAAATGACTCCTCTCATTTGAGTGTTATTATAAAAGATTGGTTTAAGACAGGTGTGCTGCTGGTATTGCCACGTGTGATGTTGCTCACATGTGATCCACTGAATGCTCACGGAGTTTTTGTGTTTGCTCAGACACATGAAAAATTAGAGGGAACATTGCCTGTGAGCGGGTCTTTTCTACTGCCGGAGAAATAATAACTAAGAGAAATCGTCTAAAATTTAATACGTTGGAAAAACTTTTTTTTTTTTTTAATAAAAATGTGTAAAAAAAAAAAAAAAAAAATTCCCAGTCCACAAGCATCCTCATTCACAACACGTTCTCTTAGTTTTCCATGTTATGATACATGTTCACATTATTTATTGACTGTATCTAAAAAATATAAAAATATATTTTTATTTAAATGAAGGTATGAAATAATCCTAAATGAAATACAATGACTTGGTTTACATTATTGTATATACTAGGTCATAAAATCAGTGTCAGTTGAGTCGGTCCATAGGTTGCCTGTAGGGATTTTTAATGTCCAGCAGATGTCAGTATTTAGTGACACAGTATCGCCACAGTATCAATACAGTTTTGCAATGTGTCGAAACGCTTCATGACGCCTCATCAACCCATCACTATTGACTATGAAACAAAAACTTACACTTAACGTAGACTAAGGACATGAAACAAAATAACTGCTAAACGTGACATGAATAAACAAAAAAACTTACGTGGCAATAAAAGAGCAGCATGAACTATGACCTGGACAGAGTAAGCAGCGTGTCAAGAAACTAATGGGTTGCTATGGAAACAAAACAAGGGAGTGAACAACCAGGAACTAAGAAAGTGTCCAAAAAACAAACAGCACATGGCCAAACAAAAACATGATCAACACAGACATGACAACCACTGCCTTAGAAGATTGAATCCCAACAAGTGACAGTAATAATGTTTGACACCAGCAGGGGGCTTCACATGTGCCATGCTGGGACATTTACTGTTACTTGAGACTATTTGTCAACATGAGCTACCATTTTTTTTTCTATCAGCAATTTCCCTTAAGAGAGGAAAAAAGTATCAATGTTTGCCATTGAATGATCAATATTGACTGATAGATACAGCCCGCCTCCTTTAATCACATGGAATGTGAGGGCCCAGGTTATTGAATAACTGCCAAAACAAATATGTTTTTATAACAGGGACATAACTGTAAAATAACATTGTGTATGTCAAAGTGCATTCAAATCATTTTAAATCTTTGGATTGCACATGTTTGTATCTGCACTGCATGAGTAAAATAACATGATCATATTCATTACAATCTCTTGGAGCAAAGTTTATGCATTGTCATCATTGCATTGTTTACCCATGGAACTTTGCATTGTTTCGCCATGGAATTTTGCATTGTTTAGCCATGGAATTTTGCATTGTTTAGCCATGGAACTTTGCATTGTTTAGCCATGGAATTTTGCATTGTTTACTCATGGAACTTTGCATTGTTTATCCATGGAACTTTGCATTGTTTACCCATGGAACTTTGCATTGTTTACCCATGGGACTTTGCATTGTTTACCCATGGGACTTTGCATTGTTTAGCCATGGGACTTTGCATTGTTTACCCATGGAACTTTGCATTGTTTAGCCATGGAACTTTGCATTGTTTAGCCATGCAATTTTGCATTGTTTAGCCATGGAATTTTGCATTGTTTAGCCATGGAACTTTGCATTGTTTAGCCATGGAACTTTGCATTGTTTAGCCATGGAACTTTGCATTGTTTACCCATGGGACTTTGCATTGTTTACCCATGGGACTTTGCATTGTTTAGCCATGGAACTTTGCATTGTTTAGCCATGGAACTTTGCATTGTTTAGCCATGGGACTTTGCATTGTTTAGCCATGGAACTTCCATCCAGCCGTGTGTAATTGTTGTTATACAACCCTGCATTGACGTTGACGCCCACAGCGTTCATTGGATCGCAGCAGCAGCACAGACAGGACTTGTCAGATATTGTTTAGCAGCAACTGTGGCACATAATCATTAACTCTGTGCAGCACACATCAATGCCAGCGTAAACCACATTGCTGTTGGCATGTGTCTGTAGCCTGCCTCACATCATCAAATACTTTCACTTTCACCTTCAGCTTTCAGATTAGATTGGGAGAGAAATTGGGGGAGAGTAGTTACATGATTGAGGTGTTGTACGTTGCAATAAATATTGCATGTCTTGCACTTACTAAGAATGCTTCTGAAAAGCTTTTAGAGGAAAGACTGGAATATGCACGCCTTGGGATGTGCTGCTGTAGCATTCTAATGGCCATGTCCATTGTGGCTTCTATGGAGCGTTATTGATCACTACACATAATGATGCAGCAGCTTACTTCCCAAGCAACTCTTTTATTTCTGTTGGCCATGTCATTTACCCCATGATATGAACAAGTACACTCCTCTCTTTGTGACAGTGTTCTCTTTCCGTTGGAACAATGCCCACCTTCGTTTTAGTGCTTGAGTCACTTGAAGATTGGGAGCATAGGAGGAACTCACCACAACATAATCTAATGGAATGGACATCCCATCTATGCTAAATAGGATTAAAGCTCTTGTGGGTTGCATTCTCCAATTTCTCTCTTGTCTTTTTTTCTTTACTGTGCACCTCCTCCATTGCACTGTAGTGGCAGGCTCCAAGGCAACATGGCCGCTATTTAACATAGCAGCAGCAGCAGCAGCAGGGTAGTACAGCAGAACACAAACTCATTTTGGACTTTTCATTATATTGCAAATGTTTGGCATGTTGCAGCTAGGGATGCAACAACTAGAGATTACAGTTTTTCTCTATTGCTAAAACAAAAAACCCAGTACAATTGCTGATGAGTGGATCTAGTCAGGTCTATTTTCATACAAAAGGTCAGGGCCGGCCCGTGGCATAGGCCGTAGAGGCAAATGCTAAGGGCGCCGTCCATCAGGGGGCGCAACGCCAATGCCACAAATATTGGAGAAAAATAAATTAAATAAAAGTTGGTACTATTATTTCTAAATACAAAAAATAATCCCACGCTAATTAAAATGCAAAGTAAAGCCTATTTAATAGAACTATTATTTGTTACAACATTACGCCCCCCCCGCACGGTGCGCCCCCTCCCTTCCCGTATCATGACTCTTTTTGGACGTCACCACATAAAATCTTGCCTAGGGCGCCAGATTGGTTAGGGCCAGGCCTGCAAAAGGTGCACCGGATTATAAGGCGCATTAAAGGAGTCATATTATTATGATTATTTTCTAAATGTAAAAGACTTCCTTGTGGTCTACATAATATGTAATGGTGGTTATTTGCTCAAAATGTTGCATAGATGATGTATTACACATCATCTTTAAGTCACTGTCAAGACAGTCTCTTCAGGATGCACCGTTTTGTGGGCGGTCTTATTTACGTGCCTCCACTTGGACAGCTTCATCTTTGTTGCAGCGGTGTAGCATGCAAGGACGGGAGTGGAAGAAATGTCAAAAGATGGAGCTAACTGTTTTAAAGGCCTACTGAAATGATTTTTTTAAATTTAAACGGGGATAGCAGATCCATTCTATGTGTCATACTTGATCATTTCGCGATATTGCCATATTTTTGCTGAAAGATTTAGTAGAGAACATCGACGATAAAGTTTTGGTCGCTGATAAAAAAGCCTTGCCTGTACCGGAAGTAGCGTGACGTCACAGGTTGAAGGGCTCCTCACATTTCCCCATTGTTTACACCAGCAGCGAGAGCGATTCGGACCGAGAAAGCAATGATTACCCCATTATTTTGAGCGAGGATGAAAGATTCGTGGCTGAGGAACGTGAGAGTGAAGGACTAGAGTGCAGTGCAGGACGTATGTTTTTTCGCTCTGACCGTAACTTAGGTACAAGGGTTCATTGGATTCCACACTTTCTCCTTTTTCTATTGTGGATCACGGATTTGTATTTTAAACCACCTCGGATACTATATCCTCTTGAAAATGAGAGTCGAGAACGCAAAATAGACATTCACAGTGACTTTTATCTCCACGACAATACATCGGCGAAGCTCTTTAGCTACGGAGCTAACGTGATAGCATCGGGCTTAAATGCAGATAGAAACAAAATAAATAAACCCCTGACTGGAAGGATAGACAGAAAATCAACAATACTATTAAACCATGGACATGTAACTAGACGGTTAATGCTTTCCAGCCTGGCGAAGCTTAACAATGCTGTTGCTAACGACGCCATTGAAGCTAACTTAGCTACGGGACCTCACGGAGCTAAGGTGATAGCATTGGGCTTAAATGCGGATAGAAACAAAATAAATAAACCCCTGACTGGAAGGATAGACAGAAAATCAACAATACTATTAAACCATGGACATGTAACTACACGGTTAATGCTTTCCAGCCTAGCGAAGCTTAACAATGCTGTTGCTAACGACGCCATTGAAGCTAACTTAGCTACGGGACCTCGTCAGAGCTATGATAAAAACATTAGCGCTCCACCTACGCCAGCCCTCATCTGCTCATCAACACCCGTGCTCACCTGCGTTCCAGCGATCGACGGAGCGACGAAGGACTTCACCCGATCATAGATGTGGTCGGTGGCTAGCATCGGATAGCGCGTCTGCTATCCATCTCAAAGTCCTCCTGGTTGTGTTGCTGTAGTCTGCCGCTAATACACCGATCCCACCTACAGCTTTCTTCTTTGCAGTCTTCATTGTTCATTAAACAAATTGCAAAATATTCACCAATACAGATGTCCAGAATCCTGTGGAATTTTGCGATGAAATCAGAGCTTTTTGTATTGGATCCGATTTATGCAGATCCCAAATACAGATCAGCAGGTACCAGAAGGTAAGAAAAGTTGAATAATATTGTAAAACAAAATGCCAGATAATGTCTTACCTTATACACACACCATAATAATACTCCTATGTTGAAGCACAGTACAATCCATCAAGCGGTGTGGCTTCATAGCTTACCAAAGTCCTACTAAAACATTTTGATAGATTTTTGAGCGCTGTGTGTAATGTTCTATATTTTCAATGGAAGATAACTCAGAACTTAACATTTTGGTGTTGCTTACTTGAGTCATACTGCAGTCTACACATATCTCTTATGTATGACTGCCATCATATTGCAGTCTACATGTATCTCTTATGTGTGACTGCCATCATATTGCGGTCTACACGTATCTCTTATGTGTCACTGCCATCTACTGTACACACATAATTTCACCATGTACCAAATAAAATAGCTTCGAGGTCAGTAAGTACAACCAAAATTATTCCGTACATTAGGCGCACCGGGTTATAAGGCGCACTGTCGAGCTTTGAGAAAATTAAATAATTTTAAGTGTATAGTCTGAAAAATACGATACTCTAAACCAAATGACCAGTTGCCTAAACACATTTAGTGAAACTATAGCCCCCATTTGCCACAACCACAACACAATTCACCTGCTTAAACACATTTTGCATATATCTCTGCTCCAATATGCATTGTGAAGCTCATGTGATACAAAATGTCAGCACAACTTGAACACAATGAACATACCTGCTGTCATTCAGTAAACACAATGAACATACCTGCTGTCATTCAGTAAACACAATGAACATACCTGCTGTCATTCAATAAACACAATGAACATACCTGCTGTCATTCAGTTAACACAATGAACATACCTGCTGTCCTTCAGTAAACACAATGAACATACCTGCTGTCATTCAGTAAACACAATGAACATACCTGCTGTCCTTCAGTAAACACAATGAACATACCTGCTGTCCTTCAGTACACACAATGAACATACCTGCTGTCCTTCAGTACACACAATGAACATACCTGCTGTCCTTCAACACAATGAACTCATTCAGTAAACACAATGAACATACCTGCTGTCATTCAGTAAACACAATGAACATACCTGCTGTCATTCAGTAAACACAATGAACATACCTGCTGTCATTCAGTAAACACAATGAACATACCTGCTGTCCTTAAGTAAACACAATGAACATACCTGCTGTCATTCACAACAATGAACATACCTGCTGTCATTCAGTAAACACAATGAACATACCTGCTGTCCTTCAGTAAACACAATGAACATACCTGCTGTCATTCAGTAAACACAATGAACATACCTGCTGTCCTTCAGTAAACACAATGAACATACCTGCTGTCCTTCAGTACACACAATGAACATACCTGCTGTCCTTCAGTAAACACAATGAACATACCTGCTGTCCTTCAGTAAACACAATGAACATACCTGCTGTCCTTCAGTAAACACAACATACCTGCTATCCTTCAGTAAACACAATGAACATACCTGCTGTCATTCAGTAAACACAATGAACATACCTGCTGTCCTTCAGTAAACACAATGAACATACCTGCTGTCCTTAAAGGCCTACTGAAACCCACTACTACCGACCACGCAGTCTGATAGTTTATATATCAATGATGAAATCTTAACATTGCAGCACATGCCAATATGGCCGGGTTAACTTATAAAGTGCAATTTTAAATTTCCCGCTAAACTTCCGGTTGAAAACGTCTATGTATGATGACATATGCGCGTGACGTCAATCGTTGAAACGAAAGTATTCGGACACATTGTATGCAATACAAAAAGCTCGGTTTTCATCGCAAAATTCCACAGTATTCTGGACATCTGTGTTGGTGAATCTTTTGCAATTTGTTTAATGAACAATGAAGACTGCAAAGAAGAAAGCTTTAGGTGGGATCGGTGTATTAGCGGCTGGCTACAGCAACACAACCAGGAGGACTTTGAGTTGGATAGCAGACGCGCTATCCTAGGCTGACCATACGTCCTCTTTTCCCCGGACATGTCCTCTTTTGAGGGTGTGTCCGGGTGAGGTTTCTTAAATGCCTCAATTGTCCGGCATTTTGAGTTAGGGTTGCGTGAATTTTCAATGTACGTCTTGGGCAGGGATCGGCAACCCCTAACAACTAAATAAAGGGCGTGCCGTGATGGCACTGCATATATTATCCTCTGTTACTTGCACAAACAGCATGCCAGCCCGGCCTCATGTTGTATGAAGCTTTAACATGCACACGTGGGAGACAGCAAGGCATACTTGGTCGACAGCCACACAGCTTACACTGACGGTTGCCGTATAAAACAACTTTAACACTGTTACGTTACAAATATGCTCCACACTGTGAACCCACACCAAAAAAGAATGACAAATACATTTCTGGAGAACATCCGCACCGTAACACAACATAAACACAACACAACAAATACCCAGAATCCCATGCAGCCCTAACTCTCTAACCTCGACCGACGCACGGAGGGGTGTGTGTGTGTGTGTGTGTGTGTGTGTGTGTGTGGGGGGGGGGGGGTGCTGCTAGCGGGACGTGTAGACTGGGGGGGGGGGGGGGGGGGTTAGGTATGGTTGATATCAGCACATCAGTCATCAACAATTGCATCGTCAGAGAAATGGACATTTTAACAGTGTAGGTCTGACTTGGTAGGATATGTACAGCGAGCAGTGAACATAGTGAGCTCAGAAAGCATAAGAACAAGTCTATACATTTGATTATTTACATTTGATTATTTACAATCCGGGGAGGTGGGATGTGGAGGGGGGAGGGTGTTAGGCTAGGGTTAAAGTTGCCTGGAGGTGTTCTTTTAGAGCGGTTTTGAAGGAGGATAGAGATGCACTTTCTTTTACACCTGTTGGGAGTGCATTCCATATGGATGTGGCATAGAAGGAGAATGAGTTAAGACCTTTGTTAGATCGGAATCTGGGTTTAACGTGGTTAGTGGAGCTCCCCCTGGTGTTGTGGTTATGGCGGTCATTTACGTTATGGAAGTAGTTTGACATGTACTTCGGTATCAGGGAGGTGTAGCGGATTTTATAGACTAGGCTCAGTGCAAGTTGTTTTACTCTGTCCTCCACCCTGAGCCAGCCCACTTTGGAGAAGTGGGTAGGAGTGAGGTGTGATCTGAAGTGGAGTTCTAAAAGTAACCCGACTAGCTTGTTCTGGGATGTTTGGGGTCTAGATTTGAGGGTTTTGGAGGTGCTGGGGTACCAGGAGGTGCAAGCGTAATCGAAAAAGGGTTGAATGAGAGTTCCCGCTAGAATCTTCAAGGTGCTTTTGTTGACCAGAGAGGAGATTCTATAGAGAAATCTTGTTCGTTGGTTGGCCTTTTTGATTACCTTGGTTGCCATTTTATCACAGGAAAGATTAGCCTCTAAACGGAACCTAGGTAGGTGACCTCATCTTTCTTGGTGATAACATTGTCACCCACTTTTATAGTGAAGTCACTGACTTTCTTAAGGTTGATTTGGGACCCAAATAGGATGGATTCTGTTTTACCTAAGTGTATGGATAGTTTATTGTCAGCGAGCCAGGTGCAAATACTACGGAGTTCAGCACTGAGGATTTTTTCCACCTGTGACTTGTTCTTGCCGGATACCTGCAGGGCCGAGTCATCCGCAAACAGGAACAATTCACAGTCGCATGCTGATGACATGTCATTAACATATATTAGGAACAGTAAAGGCCCTAATATACTGCCTTGGGGGACTCCACAGTTTATTGAGAGGGGGGCGGGGGGACACGTTACCGTTCACCTCTACATGGCATCAGAAACAAGACTAGATTTAGTACATGAAGTCTTTCAGCTAATTTACAGAAGAAGTAACATTTCTCTCATGGAGGACTTGTGGGAATGAATGAGCACTAAAACAGAAGTAAACTGAAGCACATTGAAGCAGAAGTGAAGAACATCATTAAGATCGTAGAACACAATACAAAGTGTCAGGATAGTTGGAATAAAGAAACAAAAGCTAGAGAGTATTACAAAGTCCAGAATAGAGAAGGTGCAATGAGAGGAGGAATAGAAATAGGAAGATATTATTACTAGAATGAGATTCGGACATACATACCGTATTTCCTTGAATTGCCGCCGGGTATAGTATGCGCCTGCCTAGAATTACCGCCGGGTCAAACTCGTTTTGCAAAATAATTAGCGCATTCTTAGCATTACCGCCGGGTCAGAATCACCGCCGGGGCAAACTCGTTTCGCAAAATATTATTTTTATTAGCGCATGTCTAGAATTACCGCCGGGTCAAACTCGTTTCGCAAAATAATTACCATATACGTACAATTTCCGCCGGGTCAAACTCGTCACGTCACGAGTGACACTTCACCTGTCATTATTTTCAAAATAGAGGAGGCTGATTTCAATAATTTCAAATCGCATAAAGGGAAGAAGATAAAGAGCTATTCAGTAGGATTTAAGGTCCAAGCTATTGAATATGCTAAAAAGAACAGTCAGCAGCTATGTTTTATTAATATACCGTAGCTGCGTGTGTCAAATATGAGTCATTAAATGACTCCCGCCTCCTGGTGGTAGAGGGCGCTAGTGATCCTTCTTGCGACTACTCGGCTGCAGAAGAAGTGACAAGAAGCAGCAATACTTAGCAGCGATCGTTTATTTTTTCCTCTCGCTTGCACTTTTAACATGGAGGATTACATATCTAAAATAAAACAGTTTTCTAAACTTGACTTTCAATCGAAGCAGGAGGTGATAATTAAAGGAAGATCTCCATCGAGACAGAGAGATTTTTAAAACTGAAGAAAGATAAGGAAGACTTCTATAAACAAGTTATCGATGCTTTTGTTCAGAAGGAGCTGCGCATGGACTTAATTTATAAGTAAAGGTAAGACCATAATAACGTTTTTTTTATTAAATGTGCTTTTCATGATGGTATCCTTACATCACACTCAAATTTATAAGCGCAGGCCTAAATTTACCGGATGCCTTTGGTAAGCGCCGGAGTGAGAAGAGGTTTTAAATTAATTACCGCCCCGGCGCTAATTTAAGGAAATACGGTACATGAATAGTTCTTTGAAATTGATAAGGAAACATAAACATGACTTGTCATCAGATAGAAGTGGAGGACATGTTTATTACTTTGTAGGAAATACTATAGAGAAATACTGGGAAAGACTAGAAAACAAGTTAGTGAAAATGAAGATTAGGTCAGCAGTGGAAGATATTTTAGTATTGCAGTCAGAACACCTAGGTTACAAAGCATTATATACATGTTTAAAAAAGACATAAAAGAATATAGAGTAGGTTCCATCTCCACACCACAAAGTGACGCTAATGCACACCACAAGGTTGCTTGCCAACCTTCATTAAAGCAGGAAGGAAGAAGAAGAAGAAGTAGTCAGTGCAGTTTTGTCACAGGACATGGAAAGTACTACTGGATCTCTACTTTATTAACCGTATCCACTCGGCATCCATTGCACCGTCCCCACATCTGCAGTCCCCTCTGAGGTTTCTCATTGTTCCCATTGACTTGAGTTTTTCCTTGCCCAGGATGTTGTTGTGACTTGTGCAGCTCTTGGATCTTAGTGTTCTAGTGTATATGCTCATTAGTGTTCTAGTCTATATGCTCAGTAGTGTTGTAGTCTAAAAGCTCATTAGTGTTCTAGTCTATATGCTCATTAGTGGTCTAGTCTATATGCTCAGTAGTGTTCTAGTCCATATGCTCAGTAGTGTTGTATATATATATATATATATATATATATATATATATATATATATATATATATATATATATATATATATATATATATATATATATATATATATATATATATATACATACAGTATATACGTATATATACATAAATACATATATATGTATACATATATAGGGGCAGCACGGTGGCAGAGGGGTTAGTGCGTCTGCCTCACAATACGAAGGTCCTGAGTAGTCGTGAGTTCAATCCCGGCCTCGGGATCTTTCTGTGTGGAGTTTGCATGTTCTCCCCGTGACTGCGTGGGTTCCCTCCGGGTACTCCGGCTTCCTCCCACCTCCAAAGACATGCACCTGGGGATAGGTTGATTGGCAACACTAAATTGGCCCTAGTGTGTGAATGTGAGTGTGAATGTTGTCTGTCTATCTGTGTTGGCCCTGCGATGAGGTGGCGACTTGTCCAGGGTGTACCCCGCCTTCCGCCCGATTGTAGCTGAGATAGGCTCCAGCGCCCCCCGCGACCCCAAAAGGGACAAGCGGTAGAAAATGGATGGATATATAGTTATATATACATACATACGTGCGTATATATATACACATACATACATATATATATACACACACACATATATACATAAATAAATATATAAAATGTCCACTGTTTATCTAGAAATCATCACCACAATTTTTTTCCCAGACACGGTTGAAAATTAACTTAATGAACATTATATAGATTCACCCGGTCACAACATTAGGCTTATGGCTGAGAGCTTTACCCAATGTCTAAACAAGTGCTTCCACCTCGCTGTGATGTCACAACGTAGCTGGACTGCAAAACGCAAACAAAGACATCCAAAATGTATGCACTATGACTTTTTAGGGACATTTTGTTACTGTATAACACAATTATCCAACATTGTAACATGAGTCAACAAATAAAATGTCCTCTTTATCGCTTGCAGCAATATCTTAAACTGCCTGCAGGTGGCAGTTTCACTCTGCAATGTGATGAACACATCTGCCACATAGTAAGGTGGTTCTAAAAAGATAATGCACATATTAACACCTTTTTTTGAAACTGAACAAAACAATATTATATCTTAAAAAGTGTGACTAAGTCTTTCTCCCCCTGGCTCGTTATAACAAGTCCATCAAGGTGAGTCATGTTATGTAATTTTTCACTTGACACTTGCGTGATAGTCAAAAATGGTGAAATATTACATGGCCTGTCGTAAATGGAGGTTTGCTGAGGGTTATTTTCAGAGTTAAACAGCATCAGGTTCCATTGTACTTAAAAAAGAAGACATTTAGAAAAGTGCTTACCAGGTGTGGTTCATGTTGCAGATGAGGTCCACTGTATCAGCTTTGCCATCTGAAGAGGAACATGTCATTTTACAAAATACTTCACATAGCTTTCAATGTATCCCATGTTTCGCCAGTTGTGTTTTTTGTTGTGTTAAAGGGGTCTTACTATGATATTTTCTACCTTTTTGTCCTCATGCACAACTTTTCCAATACAGCGGGGCCCGCGTCCACTGAATTTAGGGCTGCACAATTAGTCCAATTTGAATTCAATGTCAATCAATCATATAGCCCTAAATCACGAGTGTCTCAAAGGGCTGCACAAGCCACAACGACATCCTGGGCTCAGATCCCACATCAGGGCAAGAAAAAACTCAACCCAATGGGATGACAATGAGAAACGTTGGAGGGGACCGCAGATGTGGGGGACCCCTTGGGCAACCGGTGCAATGGATGTCCAGTGGATCTAGTTAATAGTGTGAGAGTCCAGTCCATAATGGATCTAACATAATAGTGTGAGAGTCCAGTCCATAGTGGATCTAACAGAATAGTGTGAGAGTCCAGTCCATAGTGGATTTAACATAATAGTGTGAGGGTCCAGTCCATAGTGGGGCCAGCAGGAGATCATCTTGAGCGGAGACAGGTCAGCAGCACAGATATGTCCCCAACTGATGCACAGATGAGTGGTCCACCCTAGAGTCCCGACTTTGGACAGCCAGCGCTTCATCTGTGGTCACCGAATCTGTGCCCCCGCCCCCTCCCCTCCACGAAGGAGAGGGGGGCAGAGCAGAAAAGAAATGGCAGATCAACTGGTCTAAAAGGGGGGTCTATTTAAAGGCTAGAGTATACAAATGAGTTTTAAGATGGGACTTAAAAGTTTCTACTGAGGTAGCATCTCTAACTGTTACTGCTAGAACATTCCAGAGTACTGGAGCCCCAATAGAAAACGCTCTATAGCCCGCAGACTTTTTTTGGGCTCTGGGAATCACTAATAAGCCGGAGTTCTTTGAACGCAGATTTTGCCGGGACATATGGTACAATACAATCAGCAAGATAGACCCTTTAGTATTTTATACCTAAGTAGTAAAACCTTAAAGTCACATCTTAAGTGCACAGGAAGCCAGTGCAGGTGAGCCAGTATAGGTATATATGTAGGTATATATGGCTATAGATATATAAAGGTGTACACAGTATAGGTATTGACGGACGTGGATAATTACATATATTCATATTTAAGTGTTATTTCTCTAGTTTCGTGGTCGTATTCCAAACCAGCTCCATTTTGTTCTCTTTTGAGTTTTCAAAGTGCACGATATGGTATGGCCTGCATAGCTCTGGAATGCAGGAGACAGAGAAGAAGGAATCCTCCCTGCTCCCTTCTCGGGCCGGCTTGAGATAACAGATACAATGGACATCTGTATTCATTTCTGTAAGGTGGGGGCGAGAGACAGAGGGAAGTACACAGGAGTTCCGGGGTTTCGGAAGACCGAGCTAGACCGGGCGAGGAAACGCTTGTGTACTGGGTTGGTCTCACGTTTGTCCTCTAAGCTTTGAGAATAAACTACAAAATACCAACTACTGCCTGGTGATTGAATATAAACATCAGCTTATGTGCCATAAAAGAATCTGGGAGAGACTAGCAATTTGAATTTCCCGGAGGAAGAGCTGGTCAATGCAACAGTATGCATGTATATAAAGGTCAGTGACATGCAGTCAGGGGAGTCAGGGGAGGCAGGTGAGGCGGGGCCTCACGTGCCATCATGGAAAGAAAAAAAATGTAAAAAGAAAAAAAATTCATTAAATTGTTATATGTATCCAGTGATTATACCATAAAGTTATTTTCCATTTAACTTCACCAGTTTTAGATTATTTTTATTCAAAATCGCTGAATTTTCACATTTGCCATTCAAATACTGAGAAAGAGACTTGCTGTGAGTCACCAGCCAGTTGAGGCACGTCACTCAGTTGAGCCTCACCATTGATTGACTCGGCTAACTGCTGGCCTGCTGTGCAGTGAGACCGTATTGCTATATGAATTATATTATACATTACCATAGTTTAGTTAGCTGAGGTATATAATGTACAGTGTATTTTGTCAACAACTGTATGTGTGTAACGTATTTCTTGTGCTGAGCAATCATAAAACTGCTGCGAAGATGCACTGGCTGAGGCTCGCAGTAATCCCGCCTCCTGGTGGTAGAGAATGCACCCCCGCCGTAGAATGCACCCTGTGACGGGAGTGTTATTACAACTAAAGCCCACACTTAAAATTTCCACATGCAATCTATTTAAAAAAGTTATTTAATAAAAATCCAAAAAGTGCAAAAACAATAATGTTCATGTTAGAGGAGTTGTGAATGACTGCTGGGCCACACCATTAGGTACACCTGCAGACTGCAGCACGGATTTCATATTTCAGTCATTCACAACTCCTCCAACACGAACATTATTGTTTTTGCCTTTTTGGCTTCTTATTAGATAACTTTTTTAAATAGATTCAATCTTGCACGTGGAAACTTTAAGTGTGGGCTTTAGTTGATACAACACTCCCATCAGGGGGTGCATTCTACGGCGGGGGTGCATTATCCGGCACAACAGCGGCACATGGACCTTATTTATAAGTAAAGGTAAGACCATAACGTTTTTTTTTATTAAATGTGCTTTTTTTGTGTGCTACAGTTTGTATGTGTAAAGTTAAAGTTAAGTTGAAGTACCATGATTGTCACACACACACTAGGTGTAATGAAATTTGTCCTCTGCATTTGACCCATCCCCTTGTTCACCCCCTGGGAGGTGAGGGGAGCAGTGGGCAGCAGCGGCGCCGCGCCCGGGAATAATTTTTGGTGATTTAACCCCCAATTCCAACCCTTGATGCTGAGTGCCTAGCAGGGAAGAATGCTGGTATAAGCTTTTAAACATAACCCGTTAACTGCTGCCAATCAAATGGTGAATAAGATACTCTTTAGGGTTCATATGTTTGTAAATCTGACTGTGATGAAGTCAGTGCCTCACCAGCCATGAACCTCACTGCACGTCACTGATAAAGGTATATACAGTATAGGCGTAATATGATCAAACTTTCTTCTTCTTGTCAAAAATCTAGCAGCCGCATTTTGTACCAACTGTAATATTTTAATACTAGACATAGGGAGACCCGGAAATAATAAGTTACAGTACAATTTTGGTGGCTACTATTAAATGTGGGTGATTGTCAGCGACATTCCATCCATCCATCCATTTTCTACCGCTTGTCTCTTTTGGGGTGGCGGGTGGTGCTGGAGCCTATCTCAGCTGCATTCGGGCGGAAGGCGGCGTACACCCTGGACAAGTCGCCACCTCATCGCAGGGCCAACACAGATAAACAGACAACATTCACACTCACATTCACACACCAGGGCCAATTTAGTGTTGCCAATCAACCTATCCCCAAGTGCATGTTTTTTGCGGTGGGAGGAAGCCAGAGTAGTCACGGGGAGAACATGCAAACTCCACACAGAAAGAGCCCGAGATTGAACCCAGGACTACTCAGGACCTTCGTATTGTGAGGCACATGCACTAACCCTGTTCCACCGTGCTGCGATATTAACATTTAAAAAACATCTCAATTGAAGTGTCAGTCAGCCAGCCACCAGGGGGAGAGCGAGAGACAGTGGACTCGTGAGAGCGAGTAAGAGTGAGTGACGACACAGGTGGAAGGTAGACCAACCGGTAGTTCCCCGAAAATATTAGGAACAATAACTGCATTATTACATGGGTGGCCACTAAGGAAACACATTTAAACCCTGGAACACGACCGCAAGCCTCCACGCACTACTGCCCGCTTCCTAAATTTGGAAACAACAAGAAGGAGTTGCAAAGCTGCACATTTAAACGAATGATCGACAGCACTTCCCTTCTTTTCTTAACCGTGAAGCTGGTTACGAACATACAAAGCCCCGACGAACAGCTACAAAAGATGGGGTGCTCGAAAATAGAGACGACCGTAACATCAACCGTGCACCGAGGGGCCCCGTATGCATCCACCTCTCACAGACGTAATCACATTTTATTTGGCCAAAGACATATGTTAAATATATATGCTGTCAGTGTAACCCAGGGTTAATATCGGCAAGGCGTTAGTATAATAGTTCTGCGTCCTGTCCCTTTAAATCACCGGTGTAGTGCGCATCACGTGACCTCTCGCTCCTCCCTGTCATGTGACCTACCTGAGCCAACCGCGTACTGAGCGCGAGTGTTTAACGTGCAGTGGCGTCTTCCTCATTCAGAGTGTGGGGAAGGTTCATGTCTCCATAAAACTTCAATAAGTATTCGCTCTTGCGTTTCATTTACACGTTTGTGCTCATTGTAAACTTTTAGTGCTTTCTACTGGGCTGCAGGGAGTCCATGACTCATTAAATAGAGGAACTGCTGAGTCATGAATGACAATGCTACATGCTAGGCTAGCGGCGCCGAACATTAGCGTTAGCATTAGCATCAATTTTACACAATGGGTTTACATGTAAGCAGATTAAACAGTACTGTTGATTATTTATGGAATGTACATACATTACATTAATGTGTTCTTTTCGTGCATAATCTTATTTGTACTTTACTATCGCAATGGCATATTTATTTTAGTTAGCCCATTGTCTTTTAAAGTTAAAGTTAAAGTACCAATTATAGTCACACACACTGGGTGTGGCCAACTTATTCTCTGCATTTGACCCATCCCCTTGTTCACTCCCTGGGAGGTGAGGGGAGCAGTGGGCAGCAGCGTTGGCTGCGCTCGGGAATCATTTGGTGATTTAACCCCCAATTCCAACCCTTGATGCTGAGTGCCAAGCAGGGAGGTAATGGCTTCCATTTGTATCTTTGGTTTGAACTCACAACCTACCCATCTCAGGGCGGACACTCTAACCACTAGGCCACTGATTTGTACATTTTATATTATTATTATTGGATTATTTTTATAGTTTCCTTTTGAAATGAAAGCTAAGTTTACTTTCTGTTTATAATAGAAAGTGAAATTAAATATATTTTTATTAACAGTAAATCATCCATCAAAACTGCTGTTTTTATGATAAAAAAAAGGCAGCTCAGTTGCCGGAATTGTGTTTGTTTTTTTACTGTAAATAAAAAAAATTGCAATTTTACAGTAACATTTTGGCACCTGAGCTGCCAGTTTTAGTTCTTTTTTGTTTTGTTTTACCGCAAATCTACAAGTGTAGATTATTCGCTGTATTACTGTAAATGCCAAAACACACCACAGTTTGTTACAGTAAAACAGATACTGTGTTTTTCATTTAGAGAAAAATGCTGTAGAAAGCACAGTAAATTTCACAATTTGACCATGAAATCTCTTGCTACTTTTACATTGCACAATTTGACGGATAACTTGCTTTGAAATCATTATTATTAGTATTTATTTCTATTTAAAAAATGGTTTGAACCTTTGATCATATATTTTAGCATAATTAGACAATATTTAAGTTAACGTCATTTGCGATTACATGGAGTACATATGTTGTGGATCGGTGGAGGGAACACTTCAATCCCACCAACACGTCTTCCTGTGAGGAAGCAGTGCCTGGGGAATCTGTGGTGGGCTCTCCTATTTCTGGGGCTGAGGTTGCTGAGGTAGTTAAAAAGCTCCTCGGTGGCAAGGCCCCGGGGGTGGATGAGATCCACCCGGAGTTCCTAAAGGCTCTGGATGCTGTGGGGATGTCTCGGTTGACAAGACTCTGCAACATCACGTGGACATCGGGGGCAGTACCTCTGGATTGGCAGACCGGGGTGGTGGTTCCTCTCTCTAAGAAGGGGAACCGGAGGGTGTGTTCCAACTATCGTGGGATCCCACTCCTCAGCCTTCCCGGTAAGGTCTATTCAGGTGTACTGGAGAGGAGGCTACGCCGGATAGTCCAACCTCGGATTCAGGAGGAACAGTGTGGTTTTTGCCCTGGTCATGGAACGGTAGACCAGCTCTATACTCTTGGCAGGGTCCTTGAGGGTGCATGGGAGTTTGCCCAACCAGTCTACATGTGTTTTGTGGACTTGGAGAAGGCATTCGACCGTGTACCCCAGGAAGTCCTGTGGGGAGTGCTCAGAGAGTATGGGGTATGGGACTGTCTGATTGTGGCGGTCCGCTCCCTGTATGATCAGTGTCAGAGCTTGGTCCGCATTACCGGCAGTAAGTCGGACCCGTTTTCAGTGAGGGTTGGACTCTGCCAGGGCTGCCCTTTGTCACCAATTCTGTTCATAACTTTTATGGACAGAATTTCTAGGTGCAGTCAGGGCGTTGAGGGGATCCAGTTTGGTGGCCGCAGGATTAGGTCTCTGCTTTTTGCAGATGATGTGGTCCTGATGGCTTCATCTGGCCAGGATCTTCAGCTCTCACTGGATAGGTTTGCAGCCGAGTGTGAAGCGACTGGGATGGGAATCAACACCTCCAAGTCCGAGTCCATGGTTCTCACCCGGGAAAGGGTGGAGTGCCATCTCCGAGTTGGGGAGAAGATCTTGCCCCAAGTGGAGGAGTTTAAGTACCTCGGAGTCTTGTTCACGAGTGAGGGAAGAATGGATCGTGAGATCGACAGGCAGATCGGTGTGGCGTCTTCAGTAATTTGGATGCAGTATCGATCCATTGTGGTAAAGAAAGAGCTGAGTCGGAAGGCAAAGCTCTCAATTTACCCGTCGATCTACCTTCCCATCCTCACCTATAGTCATGAGCTTTGGGTTATGACCGAAAGAACAAGATCACGGGTACAAGCGGTGGAAATGAGTTTCCTCCGCCGGGTGGTGGGTCTCTCCCTTAGAGATAGGGTGAGAAGCTCTGTCATCCGGGAGGAGTTCAAAGTAAAGTCCCTGTTCTTCCACATCAAGAGGAGCCAGATGAGGTGGTTCGGACATCTGGTCAGGATGCCACCCGAACGCCTCCCTAGGGAGGTGTTTAGGGCAGGTCTGACCGGTAGGAGGCCACGGGGAAGACCCAGTACACGTTGGGAAGACTATGTCTCCCAGCTAGCCTGGGAACGCCTCAGGATCCCCCGGGAGGAGCTGGACCAAGTGGCTGCGGAGAGGGGAGTCTGAGCTTTACCATGAATTGATTAACGTGGACCCTGACTTAAACAAGTTGAAAAACTTATTCGGGTGTTACCATTTAGTGGTCAATTGTACGGAATATGTACTGTACTGTGCAATCTACTAATAAAAGTCTCAATCAATCAATCAAAGCTTCCCTGCTTAGGCTGCTGCCCCCGTGACCCCACCTTGGATAAGCGGAAGAAAATGGATGGATCGATGGTGTATATACTGTATGTATGTATGTGTATATATATATTGTAAATATATATACAGTATATGTATATACAGTATATGCATATATATATATATATATATATATATATATATATATATATATATATATATATATATATATATATATATATATATATATATATATATATATATATATATACAGTCATGGTCAAAAGTTTACATACACTTGTAAAGAACATCATGTCATGACTTTTCCAATAATTTCTACAACTCTTATTTTTTTGTGATACAGTGATTGGAGCACATACTTGTTGGTCACAAAAAACATTCATGAAGTTTGCTTCTTTTATGAATTTATTATGGGTTTACTGAAAATGTGAGCAAATCTGCTGGGTCAAAAGTATGCATACAGCCAGGGGCGGATTAAGAAATTTTGGCCCCCTGGGCCTGACATGGTCTTGGCCCCTCAACCCCCCGCGCGTGTGGGCGCACACACACGCACGCACTATGCAAGAAATACTGTATACTGTGAACAGACATGCACACTGTACTGTACAGAAGAGTGCACATACTGCACACACACTATTAGGTATACCACACAGACACTGACAAGCACAGGTTTCACACAGACACAGGGGGAGGGGATAAATGGCCTAAAAATAAACATTTTTGAAAAGGATTACGCCCACTTCAGTGATGGTGCATTGGGTCATTTGAGAGATATTATGTATTGGAAGTTGGTAGCTATCATGAAATAAACCCCCCAACCCACCCAAAAAACTAAATCGGACATGATTTTTGCCCCCTTTTCCTCCCTTCTATCATTAAAAATAAAATAATATCTTAGGAAAACACATTGGCATAACGGCAGCTGTGCAGCAAATTGAGGCTCAAAGTCTGTATCTATTTGTGGTTAAGCTTGAGGAGAAGGAGAAAGGTAAAATGATAACATGCATCGGAGAGCACCACAAAGAAAGGTGTAGGCCAGTTCATGGTACAAGGGCTGCATGCAGGTCAAGATAGCCCATTTCCAAGAATGCTATAGTGGCTGGACAGGCACTGGACATGTCCTGAACTCAGTGTCAGACGTGGCTGCCGAATACTTGGATGAAGTGAAGCAGCTGACAGATCTCATGCTGCCCCATCTGAAGACTGTCCTGGCCAGGCAGAGGATGGATGAGGAGACCTTCCCAATGGACCCTGTCAGTGAACAGGCTAGTAACATTGATGGCACCCCTGTGCACAACATTGGGATGGAGAGACAATGTGGCAAGGTGGACTACAAACTGAAGAAGTTGGGCACACTGAACGCAGTCAATAGGTCAATAATTTTACAGAAGAGCCAGGAGCTTCAGAGGTTTCAAGGCAGCAGCACAAGCAAAAAGGGAGGTTGAACTCAACTGGAGTAAATTCATGAAGGCAAAATTCGAGAGTAGGGCAGATGAGAAACAAGAGATGGCTCAAAGAAAGGAGAGTAAGAGACTAGACATGCTGGACACACTGAAATCTTTTGATGGCCCCTTCACGATAGTGGGGAAGTTGAAAAGTTCCTTGTGGATGAAAGTCTGCACAAGAATGCAAAGCTGCAGAGAATGAAGCTTGAGGTTCAGTTTGCCAGAGAAAGCACCAAGCTTCTGCCTAAAGTCAATCCTATCTTCACAATCCAGGTGACACTTCCCAGAAATGGCAAAAGTGCAATTCTCCAAGTCATAATGGATACTTAGAATTTTATGGTGGTGGTAAGTATTCATGAAAACAGGTAGCCTAACATTAGTGAATGGGTGAATTCTGGAAATAACCTAAAAATCTTACACAGTGCACCTTTAAGCAAGGGGTTTCTTTCGTGCTTTCAATTTTGCAAAATCATCCACCACATCATTGAAGTCCAACTCTCTTGTCAGCTCACTCTCAATTGCCATTAGAGATAACGCATTTAATCTTTTCTGAGTCATTCTTGTGCGCAGCTCATTTTTTACTCTTGACAAAAGAGAGAATGAGCGTTCTCCCTCACAGTTACTGACCGGTAGAGTGAGAAAAATCTGTAGCGCAATGTATGTATTAGGAAACGTAGGCTGTAGTCCAAAATGTATTATTGTTTTGAGCAGTCCTGAAGGGGTCCTCTCCTCATCAGTGTTGTTGAGCTGTATAAAAGATTTGAACTGTATAAGCTCCTGTCCAAGACTTTCATTGAGGTCAGATGGGTATGATTCAGTGAGAATCTTGGCCTTGTGAAGGACTGAAGCATTGGACTCTGTATCCAAAGAGAAAAGGACACTGAACAAATTGTTCAGATGTTTGTAGGCCTCCAGACGGTGATTAAGGCTTGAACTCAGTTGATCAATAGAGGCAATAAATGTCTCTATTTGAAACAGTTGCCTTCCCTCAAGCACAACATCTGGGGATGCTGATTCATCAGCAAACTTTTTACGTTTCCTCGTCCGTTCAGCCCTGTAAGATGGGGTGCCACCCAACATGTTTAAGGCTTTCTGCTCAAAATGATCAAATAGATCTCTTTGGGAGAGAACAAAGGTGCGCAGAGATTCCAGCAATCTAACTGCTGTACCAAGGTCCATGTCTGCTTTTTGAAGTTGCAGACTTGTGGCCTGAAATCTGGACAGAACAGTGTCCCAAAAGCCTGCCATGAAGGCCATCTCAAGTGAATCCAGCTTCCGCACTAGACTGTCAGCTTCAGTTCGTGTGTCTCGTTTCTCTGTGTCATCAGTGGAAATAACCTGTAGTGCTGCTTTTATTTTACTGTAGTTCTGCCACAGTGCTTTGGTAGATTCTGCACGGCAACTCCAACGCGTGTTGGATAAAGCTTTAAGTGTGAGATCTATGTTGGAATTGCCAAATACCCTGTCCCATCGGTGTGTGGATGCAGTTGTGAAGTTGTAAATAGACTGAATCAAGTCAAAATACTTAGAGACTTCATTTCCACATCTGTCAATGCTGTTGACTCCCACCAAATTCAAAGAGTGAGCTGCACATGGAATATAGTGTATTAATGGGTTGCTTTTCTTTAAGTGAGCCTGCAACCCATTATACCTCCCTGACATGTTGCTGGCATTATCATAAGCCTGCCCCCTGCAATTTGACAGCTCTAACCCTAGATTTTCCAACACAGACATGACACAGTTAGCCAAACTTTCACCTGTATGGCTAGTAATGGGCTCAAAACCCACAAAGCGTTCAACAACACTGCCCTCTTTGCTAACAAAACGGAATATGAATGTCAATTGGTCCACATGAGATAAATCTGGGGTTGAATCCACAATGATAGAGTAGTATTTGCTTGCTTGCAGTTCATCTGCTATAGCCTGTTTGGTTTTTGCACCCATCAATTCAATGAATTCCTCACAAATGGTGGAGGACAGATATGAGGTATTACCTCGACCCATCTGCCCAAACTTTCTGATGTGATCCTTTAGAAAGGGATCAAATTCAGCCAGGACCTCCAGAATACCAAGGTAGTTCCCATTGAGAGGAGACCCTAACGATTCATTTTTACCCCTAAATGCAAGGCCCCTTTCTGCAAGGAATTTAATGACTGCAACAACTCTTTGTAACACCTGCCTCCAATAGCTGCTCTCTGCCTGAAACTGTTTGAACAGGTCTGCATCAACTGTGGCACCTTTGGCGCGGTTCAAGACTGCTTGCATGCAGGTTATGTGCTCAGCACTTCGCTCATGTTCACCAAATCTTTCTGAGTGTTTCCAATCACAATAGCCTGTCACAAAAGAATGCGTTTTTGGGGAAAACAGTTTGCATGCAAAGCAGTAAACATTACCAGTAGAGGGAGAGTACATCAGCCACTCTCTTTGTACTCGTTGTCCATTGGGCAAGTGTGAAGTAAAATGTTCATTGTTTAGGCATCGGGTTTTGCCTCCTAGCCCACTGTTCCTCACAGAAGCTGGATAATGGCTGTGACGGTTGTGAAATGATTTTGCACCTCTTTGAATAAGAACTTCCTTCATTGACTCAGTGAGGGTCTCAGCCCATTTAGCGGGATCACTAGGTAGAGTTGTCACTGTAGATGGTGTTGAAGAAAGATTCAGCTCATTTTCTATGCTGTCCAGAGGTGCAGTGACCTCACATTCATCCGAGCAACTGGCTACTGCTGAATTGGTTGAATCATAAGCATCAGAAGCATTTGGTTCAGTGTCTACACTTGTAGTGGTCTCAGGATCTTGGGAGCTACATGCTAGCTCAGGTGCATTGCTAACCTTAGCTGAATTTGCAGTAGCATTTATAGAATTGCTTTCAGCAGATGTCTTTGTACTGAAGAAGCTGGAGATATTTGGAACACTCTCAAGTAAAACTGATTCCTTTTTTTTCTTTTCTTGCTGAATTTTTTTTCTAGCTCCTCCACTTAAACGTTTATGATCCATATTTCCCTTCTTTCTTTGCACATTGGCTCTTTGCCTATCACAACAGATAAACCAACTATGTGTGTGTGTGAGTGTGTGTGTGTGTGTGTGTGTGTGTGTGTGTGTGTGTGAGTTTGTTTGTGTGTTTATGATCGGTGCTGCTTCCTTCAAGTGTGTGAGGTGATTTAGAAAACTAGCAACCCAGCATCAACACTCCAAAGCAGAGAATAACAGCTTACTAGCATAGACAATTGAGAGCAGAGAATCAACTGATTCGTCTGATAGACAGCAGGAGAGCAGAGTGGTCAGTGATGATCGAATCAAGAAAATGTCTAAATGGCAAGGGAACAGACTGATTTGTACTGAGGAGAAAGAGAGAGAGAGCCAATTACAGTGAAATATATTCCAAAAGAGCCAAGTGACTAGCTGAAGGCAGGGACAAATGCCTTGGAGTGACCAACAAGAGTGCAAAGTACCAAATGGCAAAATGTGGAAAGACCAACAGGCAGATCTGCTTTTACCTCTTATCTTCACAACCAAAAAGTTGCTAAATGATGTTTTCAGTCGCTAGCCAGGTATGGCCAAAAGACGCGAAATCTAGCGGCAAAGTCGGTCAATCACACTGACAGTGAAACAAATATTTTGAAAAGATAATAATTGTACACCTTTGTGCACTTTAGTCTTCTATCTAAATATTTTCACAAAGGACACCAAGGCAGCTTGCTAGCTATGATGGGAGCAACAATGTCTGATAGACAGCAGGAGAGCAGAGTGGTCAGTGATGATCCAATCAAGAAAATGTCTAAATGGCAAGGGAACAGACTGATTTGTACTGAGGAGAAAGAGAGAGCCAAGTACAGTTAAATATATTCCAGAGCCAAGTGGCTAACTGAAGGCAAAGACAACAGCCAGATACCTTAGCAGAGACCAACAAGAATTCAAAGTACCTAATAGCAAGATGGCGAGACCAACACAATAAATTGTATTAGGATTTAATTTATTAACGTTAATCTTAACAGCCAAAAAGTTGCTGAATAATGTTTGTAGTCGCTAGCCAGGTATGCCCAAAACAAGAGTCGCTAAACCTAGCAGCAAAGTTGCTTAATTGCAACACACTCTAGGATTCAGGGGAATTAAGGATAATAAAGATATTAATTGTACAACTTTTTGTACTTTTTTTCTAGTTTTTTGAGTCGCCAGCCATGTATGGCCAAAAGTCGCTAATTGAATGCCAACGTTGCTTAATCGCCAACACACTGGGACTCACTGAAGGACTGACTGAATAAAAAAGATAATTAAGATAATTGTGTACTTTTCTCTTCTGATATTTTCTCTAAGGACCCCAAGCTATCTGCAAGCAGCAATAATGTCTGACAGACAGGAGAGCAGAGTGGTCAGTGATGAATGGCAAGGGAACAGGCTGATTTGTACTGAGGAGAAAGAGAGAGAGAGAGCCAATTACAGTGAAATATATTCCAAAAGAGCCAAGTGACTAGCTGAAGGCAGGGACAAATGCCTTGGAGTGACCAAGAAGAGTGCAAAGTACCAAATGGCAAAATGTGGGAAGACCAACAGGAAGATCTGCTTTTACCACTTATCTTCACAACCAAAAAGTCGCTAAATGATGTTTTTAGTCGCTAGCCAGGTATGGCCAAAAGACGCGAAATCTAGCGGCAAAGTCGGTCAATCACACAGTGAAACAAATCATTTTAAAAAGATAGTAATCGTACAATGTCTTGTACTTTTGTCTTCTTTCTTAATATTTCTCAAAGGACACCAAAATGTCGCTATCTGCAGGCAGCTTGCTAGCTATGATGGCAGCAACAATGTACCTTAGAGTGACTGACCAACAAGAGCTCAAAGTACCTAATGGCAAAATGTGGAGAGACAGACACAATAAATTGCATTAAGATGAAGAGAACTGTTGCTATTATTAATCTTAACATCAACCAGAAAGTCGCTAAATGTCACCAGCCAGGTATGGCCAAAAGTCGCTTAATTGGCCACACACAGTAACAGAGAAACTAACAAAAAAAAGATCATAAAGATAATAGTTGTACAACTGTGTGTACTTTTGTCTTCTTTCTAAATATTTTCCCAAAGGACACCAAAATGTTGCTATCTGCAGGCGGGAGCGTGCCTATGTTCCCCGGGTCCTATGTTCCCCGGGTCCTATGTTCCCCGGTTGTTCCTGGGTCTTTGTATGCGACCGGGGAACTTAGGACCCTTTTTCTAAAAAAGGGTCCTATGTTCCCTGCATTGTATCTGGCGAAATTGCGAAATTGTGCCCTGACCAAAACCATCCCTAAACCTAACCTGTCACAGGGCGTTGTGGAGCACTTTTTTTTTGGCGAAATTGTGCCCTGACCAAAACTATCCCTAAACCTAACCTGTCACAGGGCGTTGTGGAGCACTTTTTTGGCGAAATTGTGCCCTGACCAAAACCATCCCTAAACCTAACCTGTCACAGGGCGTGCGGCAGCAGATAGAGCAACTCAAACGCGAACTTCCTTCCTTCGACAACTTAAACGCGTCTCTGTCATGCGTGTCTGCGTGCGTCTTACTTAGTCGCGCATTGGAAGCAGCGGGGAACATAGAACCCTTTTCTGGAAAAAGTGTTGTACGTTCCCCGCAGCGGGGAACATAGAACCCTTTTTTTTAAAAAGGGTCCTTAGTTCCCCGGTAGAGGGGAACATAGGACCCGGGTAACATAGGGACGGGGAACATAGGGATGACCCGCTGCAGGCAGCTTGCTAGCTATGATGGCAGCAACGATGTCTGCCAGACAGGAGAGAGTGGTCAGTGACGATCGAATCGAGAAAATGACAAAATGGGTCAAAGACCAAAAAGTTATTAACTGACAGCAGTGACAAATGTCAGACTGTAAACTTTCTCGAAAGAAAAGGACAAAATGGGAAGATGCTGATAATAACAGCAAAATGGAAAATATAAGAATTTCCAAGTAATGCTCAACTCAAGTGTGTGTGTGTGTGTGTGTGTGCGCGCGTTAAACTTCTTGTTGAATGATTTCAAATTATCTCTGAGTCTGAACTGAGGGAAAGGAAACCAAATTTTGAGCAGTCTCTCACGAGTTCAAAATACCAAATGAGGAGATTCTAAAAGAACAGACCGGTTTATGAAAGACTTGATGGGGGAGGGGCACAGCTAAGAATACTTGAGTGAGATTCTGTGATCCAAATTCGAGATAGAGCTTTTTGATAATGATAATTTGTCAGAGTAAGGTTGTGTAATCAAAATTTGAGAATGAGCTTTGTCAATCAATCAAGAATATTTGCATTAAGTTCTGTGATCAAAATTCAGAAACAACCTTTAATAATTGATAAAGAATATGTGAGTGAGGTTGTGTGATCCATCCAATTTGAGAATTAGCTTTGGTAATAATGATTGAGAGCCTCTGGCCCTCTGTGGATCATGGCCGCGGGGCCAATTTTGCCTGGCCCCTTGGGGCCTCTGTGGGTCGTGGCCGCGGGGCCAAGTTGGCCTGGCCCCTTGGGGCCTCTGACCCTCTATGGATCGGGGCCAAGTTGGCCTGACCCCTCGGGGCCTCTGGCCCTCTATGGATCATGGCCGCGGGGCCAAGTTGGCCTGACCCCTTAGGACCTCAGGCCCTCTGTGGGTCGCGGCCGCGGGGCCAAGTTGACCTGGCCCCTTGGGGCCTCTTACCCTCTATGGATCGTGGCCGCGGGGCCAAGTTGACCTGGCCCCTTGGGGCCTCTGGCCTTCTGTGGCTCGCGGCCGCGGGGCCAAGTTGGCCTGGCCCTTTGGGGCCTCTGGCCTTCTGTGGGTCGTGGCCGCGGGGCCAAGTTGGCCTGGCCCCTTGGGGCCTCTGACCGTCTATGGATCGTGGCCGCGGGGCCAAGTTGACCTGGCCCCCTGGGGCCTCTGACCCTCTATGGATCGTGGCCGCGGGGCCAAGTTGGCCTGGCCCCTTGGGGCCTCTGACCGTCTATGGATCATGGCCGCGGGGCCATGTTGGCCTGGCCCCTTGGGGCCTCTGGCCCTCTGTGGGTCGCGGCCGCGGGGCCAAGTTGACCTGGCCCCTTGGGGCCTCTTACCCTCTATGGATCATGGCCGCGGGGCCAAGTTGGCCTGGCCCCTTGGGGCTTAAGATTATTATTTTTGCAAAAGTAGTTTTGCTTGGGTCGCGGCCGCGGGGCCAAGTTGGCCTGGCCCCTTGGGGCCTCTGGCCCCCTGGGCCTGGGCCCGGTAGGCCCGGTCATTAATCCACCTATGCATACAGCAACAAAAATGATCAATTTTGGTGATGTACAAAAGTTACAATCAAATTCAATTAGCTTCATGGCATGGCTTCTTAACTTCATGTGAGTGATTATGATTGACGACACCTGTTGACTTCTCTGAGCACATTTAAATGGGGCTCATGTGATGCAGTCATTAGACTCGGTTACAAACGCGACAATGGGAAAGTCAAAGGAACTCAGCACAGATCTGAAAAGAACGAATCATTGACTTGAACAAGTCAGTAAAGTCACTTGGAACCATTTCAAAGCAGCTTAAGGTCCCAAGAGCAACCGTGCAGACAATTGTATGTAAGTATGAAGTGCATGGCACAGTTTTGTCACTGCCACAATCAGGAAGAAAACGCAAGCTATCACCTGCTGCTGAGCAAAAATTGGTCAGGATGATCAAGAGTCAACCGAGAACCACCAAAAAGCAGGTCTGCAATGAATTGGAAGCTGCTGGAACACAGGTGTCAGTGTCCACAGTCAAGCATCGCCATGGACTGAGAGGCTGCCATGCAAGAAGGAAGCCCCTTGCTCCAGAAGCCACACCTTAAGGCTCGTCTAAGGTTTGCTGCTGATCACATGGACAAAGATAAGACCTTCTGGAGGAAAGTTCTGTGGTCAGATGAAACAAAAATGAAGCTGTTTGGCCACAATACCCAGCAATATGTTTGGAGGAGAAAAGGTGAGGCCTTTAATCCCAGGAACACCATTCCTACTGTTAAGCATGGTGGTGGTAGTATTATGCTCCGGGCCTGTTTTGTTGCCAATGGAACTGGTGCTTTACAGAGAGTAAATGGGACAATGAAAAAGGAGGATTACCTCCAAATTCTTCAGGACAAGCAAAAATTATCAGTCCGGAGGTTGGGTCTCGGGCGCGGTTGGGTATTCCAACAGGACAATGACCCCTAACACACGTCAAAAGTGGTAAAGGAATGGCTAAATCGGGCTAGAATGAAGATTTTAGAATGGCCTTCCCATTGTGTGGACAATGCTGAAGAAACAAGTTCATGTCAGAAAACCAACACATTTAGCTGAACTGCACCAATTTAGTCAAGAGGAGTGGTCAAAAATTCAAGCAGAAGCTTGTGGATGGCTACCAAAAGCGCCTTATTGCAGTGAAACTTGCCAAGGGACATGTAAGCAAATATTAACATTGCTGTATGCATACTTTTGACCCAGAAGATTTGCTCACATTTTCAGTAGACCCATAATAAATTCATAAAAGAAGCAAACTTTATGAATGTTTTTTGTGACCAACAAGTATGTGCTCCAATCACTCTATCACAAAAAAATAAGAGTTGTAGAAATGATTGGAAACTCAAGACAGCCATGACATTATGTTCTTTGACGATTATACTATGTATATATATTTATATATATATATATATATATATATATATATATATATATATATATATATATATATATATATATATATATATATATATATATATATATATATATATATATATATATATATAAATATGTGTATATATATATTATATATATAAATAAATATATATATTATATATACAAATATATATAATATATATATATATATATATATATATATATATATATGGTCAAAGATGGCGGCGCATTGCTATGCAGCAGCTTGAAAACGCTCTTGGGAGTGTAGAGCGATTTGGCAAAAAACACCCGTCATTTCTGTCAATTTCATGGCTGGCTCAAAGCGTGAACACTCTGTGATCACATACGACCGACAGACAATTCTGGATGTGGATGGATCGGGTCGTTATAGACTGAAAGATGCATGTACGGTGGACCTCCTCGCTAGCATGGGAATGCTTCGTGGGCTACATCGAGCGGCCTTTGTAGCAGCGGAGTCAAGTGCTAGCGGTGACCGCCAATGAAGACGACGTAAACGGTGTGAGCGGAAGCAGAAGCGGGGATGCCGAGCGGGGCTAACAACAAAGAGAAAAGCTAACCAAAGAAGCGTGGAGTCTCCGGGTAAGAAGCCATTTAAACTAGAACTAACCGGCGCCAGGCTGGATAATCCCTGCACACATAGCAATTCTCTTAGAATAAAACACAACTCACATAATGTTTTTTCTTTTGTGACGGTGTCAGAGGCAGACATACATTGTACTGAGGTGGCTAACTATGATGCGTTCAGTTTATCGCAACATCTAGCAAACAATCAGACAATTCCCGTCGTTTCAATTCCTAGATATGGTCGAAACTATTTAAAGTGCACTATGCATAATAAACGCAACATTATTAATATTGCTACTTCGGATAATTTCAACAAACAATCCTCAAAACAGCCCACTACCTATAATATGGGCTTTTTAAACATAAGATCATTATCTTCCAAAACGTTATTAGTTAATGAGGTCATTAGAGACAACAAACTTGTCGTCATTGGTCTCGCCGAGACCTGGCTCAAACCAGACGATTTTTTTGCGCTAAATGAGGCATCTCCTCCTAACTATACCAATGCACATGTTGCCCGTCCTCTTAAAAGGGGAGGGGGTGTCGCACTAATATACAATGAGAACTATAATTTTACACTTAACCTAAATAATAAATATAACTCGTTTGAGGTGCTCACTATGAGGTTTGTCACACCGCTGCCTCTCCACCTGGCTGTTTTCTCACCCCCATGGGCCCTATTCGGACTTCATCAGTGAATTCTCAGAGTTTGTTGCTGATCTAGTGACGCACGCCGACAATATAATCATAATGGGGGACTTTAATATCCATATGAATACCCCATCGGACCCTCCATTCGTGGCGCTCCAGACTATAATTGATAGCTGTGGTCTTACACAAATAATAAATGAACCCACGCATCGCAACGGTAATACGATAGATCTAGTGCTTGTCAGGGGTGTCACCACCTCTAAAGTTACGATACTCCCGTACACTAAAGTAATGTCCGATTATTACCTTATAAAATTCGAAGTTCTGACTCATTGTCAACAAACTAATAATAATAATAATAACTACTATAGCAGCCGCAACATTAATGCTGCCACAACGACGACTCTTACTGACCTACTGCCTTCGGTAATGGCACCATTCCCAAATTATGTGGGCTCTATTGATAACCTCACTAACAACTTTAACGACGCCCTGCGCGACACCATTGATAGTGTAGCACCGCTAAAGCTAAAAAGGGCCCCTAAAAGGCGTACCCCATGGTTTACAGAAGAAACTAAAGCCCAGAAATTATCATGTAGAAAGCTGGAACGCAAATGGCGTGCGACTAAACTTGAGGTTTTCCATCAAGCATGGTGTGATAGTTTAATAACTTATAAACGCATGCTTACCTCAGCTAAAGCTAAATATTACTGAAATCTCATCCACCTCAACAAAAATGATCCTACATTTTTGTTTAGTACAGTAGCATCGCTAACCCAACAAGGGACTCCTCCCAGTAGCTCCACCCACTCAGCAGATGACTTTATGAATTTCTTTAATAAGAAAATTGAAGTCATTAGAAAAGAGATTAAAGACAATGCATCTCAGCTACAACTGGGTTCTATTAACACAAATACGACTGTATATACGACGGATACCGCCCTCCAAAATAGTTTCTCTCTCTTTGATGAAATAACATTGGAGGAATTGTCAAAATGTGTAAAAGGGACAAAACAAACAACATGTTTACTTGACCCAATTCCTGGGAAACTTATCAAGGAGCCTTTTGTATTATTAGGTCCATCAGTGTTAAATATTATAAACTTATCACTTTCCTCTGGCACTGTTCCCCTAGCATTCAAAAAAGCGGTTATTCATCCTCTACTCAAAAGACCTAACCTCGATCCTGATCTCTTGGTAAACTACCGGCCGGTGTCCCACCTTCCGTTTATCTCGAAAATCCTCGAAAAAATTGTCGCACAGCAGCTAAATGAACACTTAGCGTCTAACAATCTCTGTGAACCTTTTCAATCCGGTTTCAGGGCAAATCACTCTACGGAGACAGCCCTCGCAAAAATGACTAATGATCTATTGCTAACGATGGATTCTGATGCTTCATCTATGTTGCTGCTTCCTGATCTTAGCGCCGCTTTCGATACTGTTGATCATAATATTTTATTAGAGCGTATCAAAACGCGTATTGGGATGACAGACTTAGCCTTGTCTTGGTTTAACTCTTATCTTACTGACAGGATGCAGTGTGTCTCCCATAACAATGTGACCTCGGACTATGTCAAGGTAACGTGCGGAGTTCCCCAGGGTTCGGTTCTTGGCCCTGCACTCTTTAGTATTTACATGCTGCCGCTAGGTGACATCATACGCAAATACGGTGTTAGCTTTCACTGTTATGCTGATGACACTCAACTCTACATGCCCCTAAAGCTGACCAACACGCCAGATTGTAGTCAGCTGGAGGCGTGTCTTAATGAAATTAAACAATGGATGTCCGCTAACTTTTTGCAACTCAACGCTAAGAAAACGGAAATGCTGATTATTGGTCCTGCTCAACACCGACATCTATTTAATAATACCACCTTAAAGGCCTACTGAAAGCCACTACTACCGACCACGCAGTCTGATAGTTTATATATCAATGATGAAATCTTAACATTGCAACACATGCCAATACGGCCGGGTTAACTTATAAAGTGACATTTTAAAATTCCCGGGAAATATCCGGCTGAAACATCGCGGTATGATGACGTATGCGTGTGACGAAGTCAGAGTAACGGAAGTTATGGTACCCCGTAGAATCCTATACAAAAAGCTCTGTTTTCATTTCATAATTCCACAGTATTCTGGACATCTTTTGCAATTTTTTTAATGAACAATGAAGGCTGCAAAGAAGACAGTTGTAGGTGGGATCAGTGTATTAGCAGCGGACTACAGCAACACAACCAGGAGGACTTTGTTGGAGCGCTAGCCGCGCTAGCCGCGCTAGCCGCGCTAGCCGCGCTAGCCGCGCTAGCCGCGCTAGCCGCCGACTTCACCTTGACTTCCTACATCTCCGGGCCGCCAAACGCATCGGGTGAAGTCCTTCGTCCTTCTGCCGATCGCTGGAACGCAGGTGAGCACGGGTGTTGATGAGCAAATGAGGGCTGGCTGGCGTAGGTGGAGAGCTAATGTTTTTAGCATAGCTCTGTGCAGTCCGGTTGCTAAGTTAGCTTCAATGGCGTCGTTAGCACAGCATTGTTAACCTTCGCCAGCCTGGAAAGCATTAACCGTGTATTTACATGTCCACGGTTTAATAGTATTGTTGATTTTCTATCTATACTTCCAGTCAGGGGTTTATTTCTTTTGTTTCTATATGCAGTTAAAGCAAGATGCTATCACGTTAGCTCGTAGCTAAAGCATTTCGCCGATGTATTGTCGTGGAGATAAAAGGCACTGAATGTCCATTTCGCGTTCTCGACGCTCATTTTCAAGAGGATATAGTATCCGAGGTGGTTTAAAATACAAATCTGTGATCTACAATAGAAAAAGGAGAGAGTGTGGAATCCAATGAGCCAGCTTGTACCTAAGTTACGGTCAGAGCGAAAAAAGATACGTCCATCGCTGCCTCTCAAGTCATTCACTGTAACGTTCCTCATCTACGAATCTTTCATCCTCACTCAAATTAATGGGGTAATCATCACTTTCTCGGTCCGAATCTCTCTCGCTCCATTGTAAACAACGGGGAATTGTGAGGAATCCTAGCTCCTGTGACGTCACGCTACTTCCGGTACAGGCAAGGCTTTTTTTTATCAGCGAGCAAAAGTTGCGAACTTTATCGTCGATTTTCTCTACTAAATCCTTTCAGCAAAAATATGGCAATATCGCGAAATGATCAAGTATGACACATAAAATGGATCTGCTATTCCCGTTTAAATAAAAAAAACAATTTCAGTAGGCCTTTAACATTTGACAACCAAACAATTAAACAGGGCAACTCGGTAAAGAATCTGGGTATTATCTTCGACCCAACTCTCTCGTTTGAGTCGCACATTAAGAGTGTTACTAAAACGGCCTTCTTTCATCTCCGTAATATCGCTAAAATTTGTTCCATTTTGTCCACAAGCGATGCTGAGATCATTATCCATGCGTTCGTTACATCTCGTCTCGATTACTGTAACGTTTTATTTTCGGGCCTCCCTATGTCTAGCATTAAAAGATTACAGATGGTACAAAATGCGGCTGCTAGACTTTTGACAAAAACAAGAAAGTTTGATCATATTACGCCTATACTGGCTCACTTGCACTGGCTTCCTGTGCACCTAAGATGCGACTTTAAGGTTTTACTACTTACGTATAAAATACTACACGGTCAAGCTCCTGCCTATCTTGCCGATTGTATTGTACCATATGTCCCGACAAGAAATCTGCGTTCAAAGAACTCCGGCTTATTAGTGATTCCCAGAGCCCAAAAAAAGTCTGCGGGCTATAGAGCGTTTTCTTTTCGGGCTCCAATACTATGGAATGCCCTCCCGGTAAAAGTTAGAGATGCTACTTCAGTAGAAGCATTTAAGTCTCATCATTTGTATACTCTAGCCTTTAAGTAGACTCCCTTTTAGACCAGTTGATCTGCCGTTTCTTTTCTTTTCTTTTCTACTCTGCTCCCAACCCGGGGTGGACCGCTAGCCTGTCCATCGGATGGGGACATCTCTACGCTGCTGACCCGTCTCCGCTCGGGATGGTTCCTGCTGGCCCCACTATGGACTGGACTTTCGCTGATGTGTTGGACTTTCACAATATTATGTCAGACCCACTCGACATCCGTTGCTTTCGGTCTCCCCTAGAGGGGGGGGTTACCCACATATGCGGTCCTCTCCAAGGTTTCTCATAGTCATTCACCGACGTCCCACTGGGGTGAGTTTTTCCTTGCCCGTATGGGGGCTCTGTACCGAGGATGTCGTTGTGGCTTGTACAGCCCTTTGAGACATTGATTGATTGATTGATATATATATATATATCAATCAATCAATCAATGTTTATTTATATAGCCCTAAATCACAAGTGTCTCAAAGGGCTGTACAAGCCACAACGACATCCTCTGTACAGAGCCCTCATACGGGCAAGGAAAAACTCACCCCAGTGGGACGTCGGTGAATGACTATGAGAAACCTTGGAGAGGACCGCATATGTGGGTAACCCCCCCTCTAGGGGAGACCGAAAGCAATGGATGTCGAGTGGGTCTGACATAACATTGTGAAAGTCCAGTCCACAGTGGATCCAACACATCAGCGGGAGTCCAGTCCACAGCGGGGCCAACAGGAAACCATCCCGAGCGGAGACGGGTCAGCAGCGCAGAGATGTCCCCAACCGATGCACAGGCTAGTGGTCCACCCGGGGTTCCGACTCTGGACAGCCAGCACTTCATCCATGGCCACCGGACCTATGCAACTCCCCCTCGCAAGGGACAGGGGAGAAGAGGAGAGAAGAAAAGAAACGGCAGATCAACTGGTCTAAAAAAGGGGGGTCTATTTAAAGGCTAGATTATACAAATGAGTTTTAAGATGGGACTTAAATGCTTCTACTGAGGTAGCATCTCTAACTGTTACCGGGAGGGCATTCCAGAGTACTGGAGCCCGAATAGAAAACGCTCTATAGCCCGCAGACTTTTTTTTGGCTCTGGGAATCACTAATAAGCCGGAGTTCTTTGAACGCAGATTTCTTGTCGGGACATATGGTACAACACAATCGGCGAGATAGGCTGGAGCTAAACCGTGTAGTATTTTATACGTAAGTAGTAAAACCTTAAAGTCGCATCTTAAGTGCACAGGAAGCCAGTGCAAGTGAGCCAGTATAGGCGTAATATGATCAAACTTTCTTGTTTTTTTCAAAAGCCTTGCAGCCGCATTTTGTACCAACTGTAATCTTTTAATGCTAGACATAGGGAGACCCGAAAATAATACGTTACAGTAATCGAGACGAGACGTAACGAACGCATGAATAATGATCTCAGCGTCGCTAGTGGACAAGATGGAACGAATTTTAGCGATATTACGGAGATGAAAGAAGGCCGTTTTAGTAACACTCTTAATGTGTGACTCAAATGAGAGAGTTGGGTCGAAGATAATACCCAGATTCTTTACCGAGTCTCCTTGTTTAATTGTTTGGTTGTCAAATGTTAAGGTGGTATTATTAAATAGATGTTGGTGTCTAGCAGGACCGATAATCAGCATTTCCGTTTTCTCAGCGTTGAGTTGCAAAAAGTTAGCGGACATCCATTGTTTAATTTCATTAAGACACGCCTCCAGCTGACTACAGTCCGGCGTGTTGGTCAGCTTTAGGGGCATGTAGAGTTGAGTGTCATCAGCATAACAGTGAAAGCTAACACCGTACTTGCGTATGATGTCACCCAGCGGCAGCATGTAAATACTAAAGAGTGCAGGGCCAAGAACCGAACCCTGGGGAACTCCGCACGTTACCTTGACATAGTCCGAAGTCACATTGTTATGGGAGACGCACTGCATCCTGTCAGTAAGATAAGAGTTAAACCAAGACAAGGCTAAGTCTGACATACCAATACGTGTTTTGATACGCTCTAATAAAATATTATGATCGACGGTATCGAAAGCGGCACTAAGATCAAGAAGCAGCAACATAGATGACGCATCAGAATCCATCGTTAGCAATAGATCATTAGTCATTTTTGCGAGGGCTGTCTCCGTAGAGTGATTTGCACTGAAACCGGATTGAAAAGGTTCACAGAGATTGTTAGTCACTAAGTGTTCATTTAGCTTCTGTGCAACAATTTTTTCGAGAATATATATATATATATATTTATATATATATATATATATATATATATATATATATATATATATATATATATATATATATATATATATATATATATATATATATATATATATATATAGTAGGGCTGCAACTAACGATTAATTTGATAATCGATTAATCTGTCGATTATTACTTCGATTAATCGATTAATAATCGGATAAAAGAGACAAACTACATTTCTATCCTATCCAGTATTTTGTTGAAAAAAAAACAGCATACTGGCACCATACTTATTTTGATTATTGTTTCTCAGCTGTTTGTACATGTTGCAGTTTATAAATAAAGGTTTATTAAAAAAAAAACAAAAAAAAAAAAAAAAAAAAACAACAACAACAAAAAAACCCTCTGCACATGCGCATAGCATAGATCCAACGAATCGATAACTAAATTAATCGGCAACTACTTTAATAATCGATTTTAATCGATTTAAACAATTAGTTGTTGCAGCCCTTATATATATATATACATACAGTGCATATAGTAACCAATGAACATTTTTTGTGGTTTAAAAAAAGGTTTTCTAGAAAAATGTAATCAAAAAATGTAATTCAAACCCTATAACTGGCAACATTTGTATTTGTCTTTTCATTTGTTAAACTTTGAATAGTAGATGCTTTTCATTAGAGAGCATGAATATGTAAAGAAATACATAGTGTACATACATGATCAGCAGTAGAAAATGAATGAAAGAGAAAACACATGTATTAGGCTTTTGAGGTACATGTAGTCTTTATTCTGTTGGCTTTTCACTGAAATGGGTTATAGCAGTGCTTTGCATGCAGTATACTCATACACTACAGCATTATGCATATTTATGATGAAAGATATTAGTCGGTGTAATCAAAACATTTCATCATCGATCAAACCCACTTATGTGTCCAATGTTTTGATTACATGCAAAACATACGGGAACAACTACCTCAGTGACAAAAATGCCACAGTTAAATGTACAGTAAACATAAGCAGGAACAGCGAGAGGAAGGTCACACAATATATGTGACATGTACAATCCTGCATACCTCTAATTTTGATATTTATCCTGATGATAAAGATTGCAAGGTTGAAAAAAGTTTAAAGTCACACCCAAAACATTAAAACACACTAAAATGTTCTAACATGACATGAGATGTTTACAGACTTTTACTTCTCAACTGGGTCTGCCTAAAAAAAACTGTGATTTATGTCACAACCAACCAATATCATTTAAAACTCGTAACCTTATACTTAGTAAATAATAAATATAGCAATAACAACTAAAGACAAACGGTAAAGCCATGAAAAACAACCTGTGCTTTGGTGCATGAAACATTTGTGAGTGACACCTTCGCCCAATGATAAAAGTCTCCCAAGAGTCTATTTTTAGGAGTTTGATGATAAAAGTTGAATGGAACAATGGTACACTGGCTAACCACACACAGTGACCTGACATACCCTTCACAATTATGACAACAAAACTGAATGTGCACATTTTGCTGCCAGGTACAACTGATCACGGACTGGTCGATATAACCATAAAACAAAATATCTGCAAATGCCTTTTTTGGTCGATAATTTGTATTTCCTGACAAAAAATTTTATCAAATTGGAAAGCGTGTTATTTCCCTTTTGAATGATGACACATCTAGAAAAAACATGCATTCACGTGACCGGCAACGCACAATATTTAAAATGTGCCAAATCTTCACTGCCTGTGCCAGACATTATTCTGACTCGGACATCAGATTGTAGGGAGGGAGTTTAGAAGACGAGGCAAATACACATCAATAGAGTAATAACACCTTTTGACGGAAAATGTGGCCTTTCTATCACTGGAAAGCCATGGCTTGTCGTCATTGAAGGCAATATCTCAATGTAAGAAAAATTAAAAGATTGCAACCACTTCTGGATGAGACATGTAATGCCGTCCCACAACAGTGTGTAACCAGGTGAAGGTGTGTGGTTCTTCCACATGCTCTTGAAGCTCCTGAATTGTAACATTTCCAATGTGTCTTTTCTTGTTTTGGTACTGATAAGACTGTTTTATTCAATCTGCCAATACTACAGCAGACCAAGGTATTTTGCATCATTGGCAGTGAACATATGGCACATTTTTACATGGGCTGAATGCAAACTCTTTGTGCTGCTTGTCACAAAAATATATGCTCATGTAAAGGGGAAGTACAACTTCTTGTTTTATATTGAGATTTATAAAAAAAAGCCATATTTTTACTGTTGATACCACAAAGCAGGGGACAAATGTAATTAGTACACGTGCATAATTACAGAAAATCCATTAATGCTGATTCACATCAACTGCAGCAATTGTCTGTTGGATTTTTCAAGTATTCTACACACCATTAGCATCACAGTTAGCGTCAAAGCAATTATCTTCACCCTGAACAAACAAAGGTATATAAAAAGGCAATCAATCGTGCTATAGGTTCCCAAAGGAAATGACATCCCGCACAATGCTTTAAAAATAGTAGGCAAAACAATAGTCAATGATATAGGTATATTCCAAGACACTATATATCCCAGCTAGCTGCAACAGAAGTTAAAGCATAAACTAACACTTGAGAATGCTGCCCATCCCTTGCAAACATTCCTGCTCCTGGAAATGGTTTCACTGCTGTCTGAATGAACCACTTTTCTCTTTTATGCACCAACATTTAGGTTTTTCATCTAAAGTCAGTTTGTCATAGAAATCCATACTATGAGAAGGCGTACAACAACACTGTAAACATTTGGTCAATATATCACAATGTCTTTGAGGCATCTCCGACATTCTTATGTATCACGTTCTGTGGCGTCTTTGCCTGTGACGTCCAGTTCACTGTTATCTTTTTCAGATGTATTTCTCCCACTTGTGGGCACACTGTTACAAGAAGGTTGAGATAGAGTTGAAGATTCCTTCTTCTCAGAGTTAGAAACAAGTTTGTCCATCACCAGCTCTTCCTTGTCAACAGGCTTTTCGTCCTTCGGAATGTTGTCTTTGGCTTCTTCCAAGGGTTTGGCAATAGCCAGCCTCCTCAAATACTCTCTGAATGCTCTCTGGATGATCAAAGCTGAGGTGTCTTCCTGCTTGCGACGCAGGGTGGTCGTAATGGGCTCGTATGACAATTTGGAAGGATTGGAGGCCATGAATCGCTCCTCCATCTGTGCCCTTAGTATGTCCATCTCCCCATCCTCGCCAAGAACCCGTTTAGTGAATGCAAACAGGATGTCCAGGCAGTGGATGCGTTCGCCACTCACCATGGGTAGATCCATTGAGATTAATTCGATCCTGTTAGGTATGGCTATGCGTAATGGTGGGTCCAAAGCATCAGCAAACTCAGAAAGTTTGTTGTATTCCATAAACTGGGTTGCACGTGGGTCGAACTTCTCCCAAACCTCATAGAACACTTCAAAATCGTCCTCGCTTAGCGGGTCAGCGCTCTCCTCAGTGGCTACACCAAAGTTCTCCAGAATGACTGCAATGTACATATTAATCACAATAAGGAAGCATATTATGATGTAGCTCACAAAGAAGGCAATGGCCACCGAAGGAGTACCACAGTCTCCTTTGAAAGCACTACCAGGATGCTCCATGTTACGGTCACAGTCGTCTTCGTGTTTGTTGAGAAGAGGGGCCAGCAAGCCATCCCACCCGCCAGAGGTGGTGATCTGAAACAGGCAGATCATGCTGTTGCCAAAGGTCTCAAAATTGAAGAGGTCATCGATTCCAGCTTCCCTTTTCACGTAGGCAAAGTTGGACATGGCAAAGATGGCGTAGATAAACATCACCAAAAAGAGTAAGAGACCGATGTTGAACAAGGCAGGAAGTGACATCATCAAGGCAAACAAGAGTGTGCGGATTCCCTTGGCACTTTTGATAAGGCGGAGGACGCGTCCGATTCGAGCCAGTCGGATGACTCTGAACAAAGTCGGCGACACAAAATATTTCTCAATCAGCTCAGAGAGAGACATACCTGAGGAAGGAAAAACAAAAGTTGTTAGCGAGGCATGATAGGGAACACCGTAGGAGACGTAAATGGGTCCTACCAATAATCGAGAGAACGACAACGATGAAGTCAAAGACATTCCAACCATTTGTGAAAAAATACTGGCGCAGTGCGATCATTTTCAGCAAACACTCGCCCGTGAAAACGCAAATGAAGACACAGTTGATCCAGCCGAGAATGTCTTTTTTTTCTAATGACTGGTCATCAGTTTCCACCATCATGGTGACCATGTTCAGCCATATTAGAACCATGATCACAACATCGAAGGCTTGTTTGGTGATGATGTCAAATACGTATCCTTGGAACTTGTTCTGAAACCAAACAAAGAACCACAATGGTGATGACGGAGTGAAAGACTAGATGTGAAAGCTACGTACCGAAGGTCTGGGAATTGGCTTTTGTGGCTTCTTTGAGCCCAGCTTTTTCATGGCATTGTAATATTTCTTCTGTTCTTCAGTCATGAAGATGTCTTGGCCTCCAAAGTATAGAGGGGATGAAAGAAAGGTTAAATCACTGCAAAAATAACACTTGACATGAAAAAATATTTCAAAACTACAATGAGACCTTTATGATAGTTGCACAATTTGTACTGCAATGTAGGACATGTCTCTATCCTGGCTGCTCAGTACAATATTAATACATACATATAATACATGTACTCCAGAAAGTGAACTGTGTTTAATCATTGAGCAATATGTAAGACAAGAACACACGTGTCTTTCTTTTTTGATATGCATTGTTATTTATGTATACATGGCAAATAGAAGGTGGCTCACAATCAGGGCTGGTTGGGGGCAGGCATATACATGGTAGTGGTCAGAAATGTGAAGGGGCATCCTGTGTACATGCAGCTACATCATCAGTAGCAACATTACCTTTTTCTTTTAATTTAATTTACGGTATGGGCCTGATTTACTGAGATCCAAATACCACGCACTAAACAGCGTGAGCAATCAATAAAATAGCGTGTACAATTAGTGGGTATGTTGCGTGTGATTTACTGCGTGTGCAATTGTAAAGTGGTGCAAACCGCTTTAATGAGGATTTTGGGTGTATTGGGACTCACTTTTATTTACTGCACATTCATGTTATAATAGACTTAGACTTAGACTTCCTTTTTATTGTCATTCAAATTTGAACTTTACAGCACAGATAAGAACAACATTTCGTTACATAAGCTCATGGTAGTGCAGGATAAAAAAGCAATAAGGTGCATATATAAATAAATAAATATATATAAATAATATATAAATATATATATAAAATAAATATATATAAATAAATAAATAAATCGTACCTGTGGCGTTTTAGGTTTTCAAACATGCAGCAGACATCTACCACTTTTTATGGGCATTATAGAAGCAGAGCCTATATTGGATGCCGTTGGGCCCTGGGGCTGATGCTGTTCTGGGCCCTGGGGCTGATGCTGTTCTAGCCCCCTTTACAGTACTCTCCACTTCGCTCCATGTGGTCAAGACATTGGCCTTGTGTCCATCTGGTGCTCAGCAGATTGAATTGGTGGTATGTCTTTCGGGATGATGACTGTAACCTGCCTCTGTTTGTCTGGGTAGGTCGTCCTCAGGTGCTCCTCTAGTTCCCTTACAGGTACCTTAAGAGTTCAGTTTTTTTCCTTGACAAAGAGGTTTTTGATGAACTTGTGGGATCTCTATAGAAGGCAGTCCTCATTCGCGCTTTCTTTTTATGTTGCCTCCGCAGATATTCTGCTCTTCGTGAAGTTGCAAGGCGTTGTCCAATGTCACTCTGCAGAGCCTCGAGTCCTTTCCCTTCTTTTTCCTCTGCCTTCTTCCACTGCTTTCTCAGTCTTCTTCTTTCTTTCACAAGGCTCTCAATCTCCTGCTGTCTCCTGGACTTGAGTTAGGCTGATGTTTCCTTCTGTGTTATGTGGTTGCTGCTTTGTACTCCAAATCTCTGCTCCATAACAGTAGATGATGTCTCCAATCTTTTCAAGTTTCCTTTTAACATCTTATTTTAGACCTTCAGGAAGACAATGTAGGTCTGTGTTGGTGGTTTCCCACTCCTTTCTCTGCTGCGAAATGTGATTGGGTGGGCACTGGACTGTTGTCCGTCAATGTAACTGTGCCTGATTGAAATCTGTCTGGGGTTCTGATACCCTGTGGACTGTGGAGAATATCCTGCCAATAGGCTTCAATGCGAGGCCCCTCGCTAAGCTCTCCCAAGCACCCTGATGGATCTTGAGACGCTTCTCTGATGTTACCTTACTCCAGCTACAGATGCAGCAGCTTTGTAGCTTGTGACCTGCCAATACGGTTTCTCCGTTAGCGCTGAACTTTTGAGGCATAGTCTATTTTGTTCCAGGGTTTGTTACCATGCGCCCCCGCTCTCGCAGACTCAGGGGGTGTTTTTAATAATAATACATTTTATTTGGTATAGCGCTTTACAGGGTACTCAAAAAGGCTTTACAGGATAAAAATTTAAATATAAAACAGTTCAAAGTAATAATACATAATACAGGAAATATAAAAGCAGTACATAGTAAAATACATAATAACACTGAACATTCCAAGACGGGACATGACAAGACACAGAACACTCATCACAGGTTAAAAGCAGATGTGAAGAGGTGTGTTTTCAGAAGGCTTTTGAAGGTAGGAAGGTGTGAGCGTCACGGATGGGTTTGGGCAGAGAGTTCCAGAGGGTGGGAGCAGCGATGGAGAAGGCTCTGTCATTCCAGGTCCGGAGCTTGGGATGGACGGAGACGGGCAATATTTTCTTCTTGAACTTTTCATAGCATTTGTCGGGTGGATCCAAATAACTGTGTAGTGCCAGAATCCTGCCGACATGAGCAGCTAGCCCATGCCAGTCTTGATGGGGTCTATTCCCTCCTGCCAGCAGTCTCTTCAAGCTGTCACCAAGTCTTTCCTTGGTTGTCAACTGCCCTTTCGCAGTGGTCACTGGCTTAGAGCCAAAATTCAGATTTGCTTAATAGGACTGGATCTTACAATCCCTGATGAGATCATCACATATTGGAAGGACCTTTTTTTAAGTGGGGTTGGAGATATTTCTTGGTGGGATTGGCACTGACCACTAATAGGGTCGTCAAACAACACATCAGTTGAACAATTATAACTGTCACAACTTTCTTCCACATGCTCCAATTTTCCAGATTTTTTTTTATGGTGGGTCAAGGTGTTAGATGGAAACAACTGCATAACCACTATGGCGCCATTACCGCACCAGAGTGGTGAAAAATCAAAACTCTCAAAACTTCTGTGCATATGCTCCAATTTTCCCGCAATTCTTTATGGTGTGTTGGAGTGTTGGTCAAAAATAATAACCTTCTTGCACATGCTCTGATCTTCCAGGAAGTTTTGATGACAGGTCGGGGCATCGGGTGGGACTTGACCACAAGCGTCGTGCATGCCGGCTGACTTGCGTGAACCCCGTCGTGCAAAAAGGTCGAGGGCCCATTCTGCTTGCTGGATCCATACTTGCCAACCCACCAGATTTTTTCGGTACCGAATGAATTATTAATTAATAATTAATAATTAATTAAAACAAAGACACAAGTCATACAATATAATTGTAATCATTTCAATAACCCCCTTGGCCCCTTTGTGAAAAAGTGGTCTGATCCACACCAATGTTACTTCCCAGGTGCGTGCTTGTGCAGATGCTCACTGCTCCCTTGTCCCCCGCAAATGGAAACTCTGTGCAGTACAAAAAATCCAAATCCAACTTAAACTCTAAAGAAAATTAACACATGACAAATTGTTCTGTACGTTTTTCAACAAGTGGTCACAACAGATAAAACAATGATGACGTCAGCCGAGACGTTTTAAAGAGGAGAAGGAGGCGGTCTGCATTAACAATCTTTTTATTGACCAAAACTGATTACGGTCGGCCATAACTATACCAAAATAACATCAGCAAAAAAACGCTAAAAAAAACACAGGTCACTTTCTGTCATAATCACACCAATTATATGTTGTATTAAATGGCTAATGGGTGATGATAAATTACAATTTGATTTTGCTTTTGACAGGATGTGGGCATGGCATGGCGCCAAACTTTGATCTGATGGCTCGCCACATAACATGAAACGTTATTAAGTCGGCTCCACAAGTTTAGATCTTGGTCATAATTGGTAGAAATTATGTTGATGACAGCCTAAAGTACTTGTTCATAGCCATTTGAAGAGAGTGGAACTTGGCGGCAAGATCTGCCCCACGCCATCACCAATCAAACTGTCAATACTTCCCTTTAGATCACCGAATCTTCCTCCAAACTGAGTTAAGGGTTTAAGATCAGGGTCCGATCATGCACGTACAACAATTAAGACCTTTAGCAAATCATTATGTGGAATTAAATGATGGAATGGATTAAGCAAGGAAATCAAACCAAGCACTTACATGATTCAGTTCAAGAGACTGTTCAAACTACAACTACAGGTCTTCTCTTCACAAAGTACAAAGAAAAACAATTATGATAAACATTTGGAACCTTTTTAAAAATATATATATTAATTATTATTTATGTATTTGATATTTGTTTACTTACTTATGGTATATTTTTTTATTATGTATTCAATGTTCTTTTACCAACCGAGAACAAAGAAATGGGATAAAACTGCTATGATATGTAAAAGGGTAGGATTAAATAACTTCTGCTTCTTCCTACTCCTTTTCGGACATGCTGTAATGAAGCAACTGGAAATATATGATGCATCACATTGTAATTGTACGGCATGCATGTTCGAAATAAACTGAAACGGAAATTGAAACCGCCTAAACCAAGGGTGTCAAACTCATGGGGACGGTATAGCTCGGTTGGTAGAGCGGCCGTGCCAGCATCTTGAGGGTTGCAGGTTCGATCCCCGCTTCCGCCATCCTGTCACTGCCGTTGTGTCCTTGGGCAAGACACTTTACCCACCTGCTCCCAGTGCCACCCACACTGGTTTAAATGTAACTTAGATATTGGGTTTCACAATGTAAAGCGCTTTGAGTCACTTGAGAAAAAGCGCTATATAAATGTAATTCACTTCACTTCACTTCATTTTAGCTCAGGGGCCGCACGGTGGAAAATCTATTCCCAGGTGGGCCGGGCAGATAAAATCATGGCATAATAACTTACCTAAACAACTGCGACAACTTCACATTGTTTTCTTTGTTTTACTTAGGCCCAAAATAGAACAGGCACATTCTGAAAATGTACATATCACAAATGTGTTAGGAATTGGTGAGGTGGATCCCAAGGATGCAGAGACGTATTGTGTGTGGACAATAGTTCTTCCTTTTATTAAGGAGAAAACACAAAGTAGCAAAACAAAGGCGATGGTGGTAAACACAAAAAACACATTATGTACAAAAACTACTGAGAGAAACAAAATGCACGAAACTAAAAGCGCTAGACAAGGCTAGGAAAAATACTACATGAAAAAAGTAAACAGAAAAACAAAGTACAAAATAAAAAACGCTAGACAAGGCTAGGAAAAATACTTCATGAAAGAAGTAAACAGAAAAACAAAGTACAAAATAAAAACGCTAAACAAGGCTAGGAAAAATACAGGCAAACCTGAGAAGATAGGCACAAGGCGAACTAGGAAGTTCTCTGGCAAGACCAACAACATGTGCGTCTGTAGCAAGCAGTGACAAACCAAAACAGATTGAGCAAGGAATTACAGATTACCACAGTACCCCCCCTCCCCCTCAATGGACGCCTCCTGGTGGCCTACCTGGCTTGTCTGGGAATCGAATGTAAAAGTCCTTGATTAGGTTTTGGTCAAATATAAGAGATTTTGAAATCCATGACCGTTCTTCCGGGCCGAACCCCTCCCAGTCTACCAGGTATTGGAAACCCCTGCCCCTTCTTCTCACATCCAAATGGTGTTGACTGTAAACGCCGGGTGACCCTCAACCATCCTGGGTGGGGGAGGCGGTACCTCAGGAGGACTGAGCGGGCTGGACGAGACAGGCTTGATGCGGGACACGTGAAACACAGGATGGCACTTGAGAGATTCAGGGAGACAAAGTTTGACTGCAACATGGTTGATGATCTTTATAATAGGAAATGGTCCAATGAATCTGGGAGCCAGTTTACTTGAGTCGGTGGCCAATGCTAGGTCCCGGGACGATAACCAAACCTTCTGTCCCAACTGGTAGTGTGGGGCTGGTGTGCGATGGCGGTTGGCTAAAAGTGAGTTCCTGGCCGATGTTTTTCTTAACGCCGCCCTGGTGTTGCGCCAAGCCTGGTGAGCCTGACGCAGGTGTGCAGTCACGGAAGGTACGTCGGCATTGGGTTGGGTAGATGGAAAAACTGGGGGCTGGAAACCATAGGCGACGTGAATTGGAGACAGACCGGTGGCGGAGCTAATGAGGGAATTGTGGGCGTACTCGATCCATGGGAGATTCTCAGACCAGGTTGAGGGTTGCTGATGACAAGTGCACCGGATGGCCGCCTCCAGGTCTTGGTTGGTCCGCTCTGTCTGTCCATTGGTCTGTGGGTGGTAGCTGGAGGATAGGCTAGGGGAGGCCCCCAGAGACTTGCAGAATGCCCTCCAGACGGCCGAGGAAAACTGTGGCCCTCTGTCGGATACCACGTCAGTGGGGATGCCGTGCAGCCGGAAAACGTGGAGCACTAATAGTTGGGCTGTTTCAAGAGCCGAAGGCAGCTTGGAGGGGGGCACGAAGTGGGCCATCTTCGAGAACCGGTCCACAATGGTCAAGACAGTGTCCTTTCCCCCGTGACAAAGTCCACGGCAATGTGTGACCATGGGCCGGAGGGGATGGGTAATGGGTGTAGCAGTCCTGCTGGAGCCTGGTGGGATGCATTGTTCCGGGCGCAGATCCGACATGCTGCCACAAAAACCTTCGTATCTGCCAGAATGGATGGCCACCAAAAACACTGGGAGAGGACAAAACTGGTGCGACGAATACCTGGATGGCAAGGCATGGCGACCCATGTGCCCAAACCAGAACGCCGGAACGGAGCCGAGGAACCACAAACAACTGACCTGGTGGGCAGCCCCGAGGAGATGTGTCCGATTTCAGGGCCTCCAAGACTTGCCGCTCAATGTCCCACTGGAGTCCACCAAAGATGTGGGTATGGGGAACAATAGGTTCAGGTGAGGAATCTTCAAAGGACGGTGAGTAGAGACGGGACAGGGCATCATGCTTCCCATTCTGAGAACCAGGTCGGAAAGTGATGACAAAATTAAAACGGGTCAGAAACAGTGCCCACCTGGCCTGGCGGGGGTTCAGTCTCTGTGCGGTCCTTAAGTAGAACAAGTTCTTGTGGTCCGTGTAGATGACGAATGGTAGCTCCGCTCCTTCCAACCAATGTCTCCACTCCTGAAGGGCCAAGATGACCGCCAGAAGCTCTCTGTTGCCAATGTCGTAATTTCTCTCCGCAGGGGATAGGCGACGAGAGAAGAAAGCGCAGGGGTGCAACTTCTGGTCGGTGGTAGATTGCTGGGAGAGTACGGCCCCTACGCCTGAATCAGAAGCGTCCACCTCAAGAAAACATTGGAGAGAACGGTTAGGGTAACAAAGAACAGGAGCCGAGGTAAACAATCTTTTCAACCTCAAGAACGAGGAATTGGCTTCGGGTGTCCATTCAAACGGGACCTTAGTAGAAGTTAGCCTCGTAAGTGGCTCAGCGACATGACTAAAATTACGAATAAATCGCCGATAAAAATTTGAGAAGCCCAAGAATCTTTGAAGGTGCTTCTTGGAAACTGGAGTCGGCCAGTCTACCACTGCTTTTACCTTAGCGGGGTCAGGTCTGAGTCTACCCTCCTCTACGATAAAACCTAAGAAAGGAATGGAGGATGAATGAAACTCGCATTTTTCCGCCTTGACGAACAGTTTATTCTCGAGCAATCGTTGAAAGACTAACCGAACCTGCTGCACATGTTCGTCAAATGTCGATGAATAAATTAATATATCGTCCAGGTAAACGAAGAGTCATGTCCAGAAAAATGTCATTAATGAAACCCTGAAAAACACCAGGTGCATTAGTAAGTCCAAATGGCATGACTAGTTACTCAAAATGTCCGAGAGAGGTGGTGAATGCGGTCTTCCATTCGCCCCCTTCACGGATGCGAACTACATGGTACGCGTTGCGTAGATCGAGTTTAGTAAAAAACTTTGCTGACTGTAAGGCGTAAATGCAGAATCAAGGAGTGGAAGTGGATACTTATTCTTAACGGTAATCTGGTTAAGAGCACGGAAATCTATACAAGGCCGTATATTTCAACAAAAAAAAATCCTGCGGCTACAGGAGAGGTCGATGGGCGAATGAGCCCCGCAGCTATTGATGTGTTTATGTATTCCTCTAGTGCTTTGTGTTCGGTGTTTGACACCTTGTACATGCGGGTCGATGGTAAAGCCGCTCTGGCTAGCAAATCGATGCCACAATCGTAGGGTCGGTGGGGGGGAAGAGATAGTGCACAATCCTTGCTAAACACCGCTCTTAAGTCATGGTAGTTAGCGGGCACGTTCGTCAAGTCAATGTCCTCTATCAGGGAGGTAGGTGGCGGAGCGTGAGAACCTACGGCAGAACGAAGACAATGTGTGTGGCAGGTCACACTCCAATTAATAATGGCCGAACGAGGGTCTACATGGACTGTCGGAGCGTCAAGACGCCATGTTGGAACGAGTCAACATGCTGCTAGCCACCGTAGTACCCACCTCGAGCACCGTGCCTGACCAAGCATCCGCCCAGCCTATACAACCCGCTACTACCGGCAACATACGGCTATCCCGACCCGAACGTTTTACCGGAGAAAGGGAAGACGTAAGACAATTTTTGACGAAATGTGAGCTACATTTTGAGCTAAACGCATCCGCTTTCACCTCAGAGCGGGCAAAGGTAGTGTTCGTTATCTCTCACCTGTCTGGCCGTGCGGGCACCTGGGCGACTGCTGAATGGAACCGTCAGACCGCCTCTAGCTCCACATATGCAAACTTTTCCAAATCCGTGAGGCAGATCTTCCAGCGACGACTCCCAGGTAGAGAGGCAGCTAGGTCCCTTTTCAGGCTGCAACAAGGCTCACGACGGGTCGCGGATTACGCGATCGAGTTCCGCACCATGGCCGCCGACTGTGACTGGGGTCCCTCGGCGCTGTTGGACGCTTTCTTCCTGGGGCTCGCGGACGAGATTCGTCACATGATGATCCCGCTGTCACTTCCGACTAATTTGGACGATCTCATCGAGCTGGCGGTGCAGATCGACTTCTGCCTATTGGAGGAGAGGAGGGATCGACGAGGACAAGCCCCACTAAGCAGCCAATCAGCGCCTGCAAGACCTGCCAGAGGTCGCCGTTCTCCTTCGTTGGCAGCAAGCAGAATGCAGCCAAAAGGCCTAACCAACAAATAGACATTCGCGCTCTCATTGACTCCGGAGCAGACGATAATTTTTTGGATTTTGAGTTCATGAGACTTCATAAGATTCCAGTTGTAAAACTGTATGTACCCAAAAGGGTGTATTCTCTAGACGGGCGGCTATTAGCCAGCATTACCCACCAGACCCATCCGCTTAACCTGCGCTTGTCTGGTAATCATTGTGAGACAATAATTTTTTTTATTGTGCCATCTCGGTCCGCGCCCGTCATTCTGGGGTTAACCTGGTTACATAAGTATAACCCGCACATTGATTGGCCTCGTTCGGCCATTATTAATTGGAATGTGACCTGCCACACACATTGTCTTCGTTCTGCCGCAAGTTCTCACACACCACCACCTACCTCCCTAATAGAGGACATAGATTTGACAAATGTGCCGGCTAACTACCATGACTTAAGAGCGGTGTTTAGCAAGGATTGTGCACTATGTCTTCCCCCCCCACCGACCCTACGATTGTGGCATCGATTTGCTAGCCGGAGCGGCTTTACCATCGACCCGTATGTACAAAGTGTCAAACACCGAACTCAAAGCACTAGAAGAATATATAAACACATCAATAGCTGCGGGGCTCATTCGCCCTTCATCTCTCCTGTAGCCGCTGGATTTTTTTTGTTGAAAAAAAGGACAAGTCCCCACGGCCTTGTATAGACTACCGCGCTCTTAACCAGATTACTATCAAGAATAAGTATCCACTTCCACTCCTCGATTCTGCATTTACACCCTTACAGTCAGCAAAATGTTTTACTAAACTCGATCTACGCAACGCTTACCATCTAGTTCGCATCCGAGAGGGGGACAAATGGAAGACTGCATTCAACACCTCTCTCGGACATTTTGAGTATTTAGTAATGCCTTTTGGACTCACTAATGCACCTGGCGTGTTTTAGGGTTTCATTAATGACATTTTTCGGGACATGACAGGTCGGTTTCTTTTCGTTTACCTGGACGATATATTAATTTACTCTTCGACATTTGACGAACATGTGCAGCAGGTTTGGTTAGTCCTTCAACGATTGCTAGAGAATAAACTGTTCGTCTAGGCGGAAAAATGCGAGTTTCATTCATCCTCCATTCCCTTCTTAGGTTTTATCGTAGAGGAGGGTAGACTCAGACCTGACCCAGCTAAGGTAAAAGCAGTGGTAGACTGGCCCACTCCGGTTTCCAAAAAGCACCTTCAGAGATTCTTGGGCTTCTCAAATTTTTATCGGCGATTTATTCTTAATTTTATTCGTGTCGCTGAGCCACTTACGAGACTAACATCTACTAAGGTTCCGTTTGAATGGACACCCGAAGCCAATTCCTCGTTCTTGAGGTTGAAAAGATTGTTTACCTCGGCTCCTGTTCTTTGTTACCCTAACCGTTCTCTCCAATGTTTTCTTGAGGTGGATGCTTCTGATTCAGGCGTAGGGGCCGTACTCTCCCAGCAATCTACCACCGACCAGAAGTTGCACCCCTGCGCTTTCTTCTCCCGTCCCTTATCCCTTGCGGAAAGGAATTACGACATTGGCAACAGGGAGCTTCTGGCGGTCATCTTGGCCCTTCAGGAGTGGAGACATTGGCTGGAAGGGGCGGAGCTACCGTTCATCATCTACACGGACCACAAGAACTTGTCATACTTAAGGACCGCACAGAGACTGAATCCTCGCCAGGCCAGGTGGGCACTGTTTCTAACCCGTTTTCCTTTTATCATCACCTTCCAACCTGGCTCTCAGAATGGGAAGCCTGATCCCCTGTCCCGTCTCTACTCACCGTCTTTTGAGAATTCATCCCCTGTACCAATTGTTCCCCATACCCACATCATTGGGGGACTCCAGTGGGACATCGAGCAGCAAGTCTTGGAGGCCCTGAAATCAGACACATCTCCTCGGGGCTGTCCACCAGGTCGGTTGTTTGTGATTCCTCGGCTCCGTTCCAGCGTTCTGGATTGGGCACATAGGTCGAAGATCGCTTGCCATCCAGGTATTCGTCGCACCTGTTTTGTCTTCTCCCAGCGTTTTTGGTGGCCATCCATTCTGGCAGATACAAAGGCTTTTGTGGCAGCATGTCGGATCTGCGCCCGGAACTAGGCATCCCACCAGGCTCCAGCAGGACTGTTACACCCATTACCCATCCCCTCCCGCCCTTGGTCACACATAGCCGTGGACTTTGTCACGGGGCTGCCCCCCTCCGAGGGAAAAGACACTGTCTTGACCATTATGGACCGGTTCTCGAAGATGGCCCACCTTGTGGCCCTCCCCAAGCTGCCTTCTGCTCTTGAAACAGCCCAACTATTAGTGCTCCACGCTTTCCGGCTGCACGGCATCCCCACTGATGTGGTATCCGACAGAGGCCCACAGTTCTCCTCAGCAGTCTGGAGGGCATTCTGCAAGTCTCTGGGGGCCTCCCGTAGCCTATCCTCCGGCTACAACCCACAGAGCAATGGACAGACAGAGCGGACCAACCAAGACCTGGAGGCGGCACCTGTCATTAGCAACCCTCAACCTGGTCTGAGAATCTCCCATGGATTGAATACGCCCACATCTAACCAACCCAACGCTGACGTACCATCCGTAACTGCACACCTGCGTCGGGCTCACCAGGCATGGCGCAACACCAGGGCGGCATTAAAGAGAACATCGGCCAGGAACCAACTTTTAGCCAACCGCCATCGCACACCAGCCCCTCACTACCAGTTGGGACAGAAGGTTTGGTTATCGTCCCGGGACCTACCACTAGCCACCGACTCAAGGAAACTAGCTCCCAGATTTATTGGACCATTTCCTATTGTGAAGATCATCAACCGCGTTGCAGTCAAGCTCCGTCTTCCTGAATCTCTCAAGTGCCATCCTGTGTTTCACGTGTCCCGCATCAAGCCTGTCGCATCCAGCCCGCTCAGTCCTCCTGAGGTACCGCCTCCTCCACACAGGCTGGTTGAGGGTCACCCGGTGTTTACAGTCAACACCATCCTGGATGTGAGAAGAAGGGGCAGGGGTTTCCAATACCTGGTAGACTGGGAGGGGTACGGCTTTCTAGATCGCTTATAATCGACCAAGATTTGATCAAGGAATTTTACATTCGATTCCCAGACAAGCCAGGTAGGCCGCCAGGAGGCGTCCGTTGAAGGGGGGGTACTGTGGTAATCTCTGTACACCTGTTCAATCTCTCTCTCGTCCACAGTGTGGGGTGCAGCTGGCGCGAGGCAGCAGCACACACCTGAGGACAATTAGTGGCAGCTTATTTAACCTGGCTGCTGACAACATGTGAGCGCCGGAACTTTGTCACTGCTTGCAACCTGTTGGTCTTGCCAGAGAACTCACTAGTTCGTCGTGTGCCATTCTTCTCAGGTTTGCCGGTATTATTCCTAGCCTTGTCTAGCGTTTTTATTTTGTACTTTGTTTATCTATTTACTTCTTTTATGAAGTATGTTTTCCTAGCCTTGTCTAGCGTTGTTATTTTGTACTTTGTTTTTCTATTAACTTCTTTCATGAAGTATTTTTCCTAGCTTTGTCTAGCGCTTTTAGTTTTGTGTTTTTTTCTCATAGTAGTTTTTTACATGGTGTGTTTTTTTTGTGTTCACCACCATCGCCCTTGTTTTGCTACTTTGTGCTTTCTCCTAAATAAAAGGAAGAACAATTGTATACACTTTACGTCTCTGCATTCTTGGGATCCACCTCACCAATTCCTAACAGTGGCACCTTTATCGCTGCCTTGTGGTGCAAAATAACAGTCAGAACTTTCTTCCACATGCTCCAATCTACCTGAAACTTTTGATGGTGGGTCAGGGTATCGGGTGGGACGTGACCGCATGTCATGTGTGCCGGCCGACTCACGTAAACCATGAGGTGAAAGAGGGTCGAGGTTCCGTTCAACGCTGCTCGCAGCTTTATTTATATTTGCATTTTCTCCTGCCAGTGTTATGGTCGTTCTGATAATCAGCATATAGTCTGCATATTTTCAAGATGTATATTTATATTCACGCTAAATGGAGTGTGCTCTTTATTTTGCTAGTAGATCAGCTTTGCGTGTGCTATCAAGTTTGCACATGTTTTAATACATGCAAACCCTTAGTAGATCAGGCCCAATGTGTACAGCACGAGGTAGCAAAATATGCAATAGATGTACCGTGACACTCCTACTGGCGACTGATTGAATTTCCAGTATTTCCTTGGAAGAAATGACATGTTTTCCCGAATCGATTGTTTTCCTCTTATCGGTTGCTCTACAAGTCAAAATCATGCAGTACATGTCGTTAGAAAAATGAAATACTTATCTTTCTCTTTTGCTGATTGAAATTGTCTATTATGACACCAATGAAGAGATTAAGTGTGAAGAAAGCTCCGAATATGATGAAAACAACAAAATACAGATACATCTTCAGGTTCCTCTCATATTCGGGCTGTTCTTCAGGCTGCAATAGTACAAGACAAAATATGATCGTAGTACATTAATGACCTTTAGTTTTTGGTCCTGAACAACAACCGTAGGAATGGTAAAAGCGAAGGCTAAATATAAAATGCACTTACCTTGTTTGGGGAGTCTACAGCAGCATACATGATGTCCGTCCAACCCTTGAAAGTAGCCTGTGTATATAATAGGCAAATTAGACATTTCATTTAGGATGGTGAGGTATGGATTTTACTCACCACTTGCAGCAGTGCGAGGTAACCCATGCCTACGTTGTCAAAGTTGATTTTAACATTCTTCCAACGAGCTGCCTCCTTGCCCAAGCCCAGACATTGTGTCTTGTTCTTCACCTCCCAAGGCGGAAAATTCTCATCTGTAGATCTGTTGAGACAGTGGTAGTACTTTCCCGCAAACAGGTTGACTCCCATGATGCTGAAGATGAGCCAGAAGATGAGGCACACCAACAGTACATTGAAGATGGATGGAATAGCCCCCAGCAGGGCATTGACCACCACCTGCACGACATCAAATACACCAACATTACCTGTCACATTTTTATTTGCAGTCCATTCAAAAACCTAAAAACTATTTTCTTCAAATAAATTTCAAAGCATGCAGCATTTCATTAGCTGGCATGCATCAATGTTCACAAATCCATTTGGTAATGTACTTGTAGCCACGCTGATTGTAATGTCACCAAGGGCCTGTTTGACTACGCTCCAAACACCACGTGGTAATCAGCGTGTGTACTAGTGGTAAATGGCACTCAAAATGCCCACTAACGCTGCATATGCAATTCAAAAGTGGCGCCTTATCTAAATGAGGATTTTGCGTGCATGCGGAGCTTTTAGCACTCATTTACTGCCCGTTCATTTTAGCAGCAGTCCTGCACTGCATCTACATTTACACCACTGTTTTGTTCTTTTTCACCACTGAAGGTGCATGGGAGGAGGCTGCACTTACTCCACGTCAAACACAAACATGCATCCTTGAAGAATTTTTTTTCATACAAGAAATATTTCAATAATATATTCTATGTGGGGGAAAAAAATTTATGTCAATAAAAAACACTAAAGGACACAAAAACGCATCAATTGAAATGAGTTTTAATCAGCCCCTTATGTCCTCCAGCAGCTATAAAATGATGAAGCTAAATAGATATGTCTAATAGTTTTTTATTTCTCACCATCAAAATAGGATGACACTCACGTATGATGCAGGATGTTTGTGTGTCCATCACCAAACACCATCTTTGCAGCACAAGCACTGATCTTACTGTCAGTTTGCACATCCTTCTGACAAGTGCTAAATATTGCTCCCAAGAACGATGAGTGTTGATAAATCACATTGCGCGTGCTAAATAACTACACTTGCATTTTCTCCTTGTGGGCGTTTCGATGATTAGCATATATTTTGCATATTAAAGAAGACAGGCGCAAAACGGATGGCACACCTTATTCTGCTTACTTAAAAGACACAATCCACTTTGCATATGTTTAGTAGATCAGCTTTGTGTATGCTATCACGTCTTTTAGTACACAAACTTTGTGTAAATCAGGGCCTCAGCGCGTGCTGTTACACACGGGAAGGATAACACTTCACACCATTTGACGTGTTTACGGCAGCACAAATGTTGAAAGAGCTATATTGGACCAAAAATCCAGAAAACAAATCTGTCTGGAGCTGCAAAAATTGAAAAGTCTTATATACAAACGTAAGTCTTATCATGAAGGCAACACATGACGTAAGTGTCTATATTAGCTATAATAGCCTACTATCAAATGACTATGTGTCGCAGGCTGAAGCAAATCATCGTTGACAGAAATTTAATATTTATTCTACACATTTTTACACAATTAGAAACCATTAGTAAATCAGAGGCTACTCAGAAGGTGAGATAACTTCTGAAAATGACTGGCTTTTAATGACTAAAGGTATAGATGTGTGTGTCCAAGTTAAGGCTGTCTTCTTCTAATGGATTTATTACAATCTTTGACAAGCTAGGTAATGTTTGCTCTGGTCTGGAACAACATGGCACACAAACAACTATCAGAAATTACATACAGATAATGTGTCATGAGACATGCAAATATAAATTATATACAAAGAGGATAAAAGTCAAGGATATTAAATGATCCCAAATATAGCTACAAATGAGGCATAATGATGCAATATGTACATACAGCTAGCCTAAATAGCATGTTAGCATTTATTAGCTTGCCTGATTAGCACTCTAACAAGTCAATAACATCAACAAAGCTCACCTTTGTGCATTCAGGCACAGCATAAAACTTTTGGTGGACAAAATTAAATTATACCAAACACACATTCGGTATATTTGCACAAAGTTGACCGATACCAGACATGTGTCAAATTGGCCCTCCTTATCATTGCAAATAATAAAATAACACTTCCATCCATTTGTGCTGTAAGAAATGTCGTTTGTGGCGTTACGGTTTGAAAGTTGTTCTAAAATACATTTTTTGACTAGTGATGTCATCCACCTTGTCAAAATCTCCCTAAATTTGTTTTATTACTTTGTGCTGCATTTTCTTGTGTCTATTAAATGTTTTTTACGTTATTGAAAAAAATAAATGCAGCACAAATGCACCACAAAGGTCTGGGACAAGTTTGGGGAGATGTTGGTTATGAATAGTAGAGTGTTAATAATATCAAAACTATAATAGACATAAAACATACAAAATTACAGCACAAACAAATGGGACAAGTATAGGGAGATTTTGACATGGTTTGGGGGACTGTTCATGAATAATTGCACGTCAATAACATAAAAAGTATAAAAAGTTCACATAAAAACTAGAGTAGTTAGACACAGACCAGCACAAATGTAGGACAAAGGAATGGGATAAGTGGAGAGATTCTGACAAGGTTGGGGGCTGCTTATGAATAATAACACATTGATGAAAAAGGTTAAAATAAAAAACTGCAATATTTAGACCAAAAAAGACAGCAAAAACCATCACAAATATAGCACACATGTTTGGGACCAGCTTAAAATAACCAAAAAGAGCTAATACTGTGTCTGTGTTACGTGGCATCAATGTAGAAATAAAGTGTAGCGCTTGTTTATACGTCAGCAGCCTGATTTGTAGAAATGACCTTGAACTGTGAAATGCGGTGGAAAGTCCACGGGCAGGACCGGCCCGTGGCATAGGCCGTATAGGCAAATGCTAAGGGCGCCGTCCATCAGGGGGCGCCACGCCAGTGCCACAAATGTTGGAGAAAAAAAAAAGAAAAAAAAGTTGGTACTATTATTTCTAAATACAAAAAATAATCCCACGTTAATTAAAATGCAAAGTAAAGCCTATTTAATAGAAATATTATTTGTTACAACATTTGTTACAACGTGGCTGTTTTTTAATTTGAGCACTGCTGTGATTCGGTTAAAGATAATCATAACATAACATTCTCATATAACATGTTAATTTGCTTTCTTCAAGTAAAAAAAAAGGTCAAAGACAAAGTTATTCTGTTATATACACTTCACTGCCGATGTGTGTGTGGGGGGGCACCTAAAATCTTGCCTAGGGCGCCAGATTGGTTAGGGCCAGGCCTGTCCACGGAAACCATACACAGTAGTTCCTGGAACTAAAGCTGTCAGGAACTTCAAGTTCTTGAACTATTGGAGGAAAAGGGCCCATAGCGACTACACACAATAACACACATGTACTGTATGTATCATGATCAATAATGTAATAACACACATGACGTACTGTATGTATCATGATCAATATTGTAATAACACACATGACGTACTGTATGTATCATGATCAATATTGTAATAACACACATGACGTACTGTATGTATCATGATCAATATTGTAATAACACACATGACGTGCTGCGTGCATCATGATCAATATTAAAGTGAGCCACTCCATGGACACTTGTTGGTCGAGTCCAGTTGGCCGGAGACGTTTCCTTTGACTTTGGGTAAGCACTTTATTTATGTGGAAATAGCTTGGTTCCATATTTCCGTCTGCTGCAACGTCTCACTCTTCCTTCTAGAAGCAGCAGTATACTCAGCTTCAAAAGTATAAGGTTGTGAATCCTCATTTGTCCAAAAATAGTCACCTTCCTTGTCTGCTACCAAAGTCTGCCATGATTAGAAAACACTGGTGTTTGATTCCAGAAGTAGGAACACACATGTTGTGTAAGTCAGACATGTGCTGCTATGGAAACACAAATCAATGCGCGGAATAAATCCATTCCGTAAATGATTAAAATTATCAAAATACGGTAAATATTGACCATATTACTTTTTGTTATAAACGTGTCTGTTACTACATTATATATAGTCTTGCTCTGTGTATATATTTTTGTTATAAACGTGTCTGTTACTACATTATACTGTATATAGTCTTGCTCTGTGTATATATTTTTGTTATAAACATGTCTCTTATTACATTATATATAGTCTTGCTCTGTGTATATAAAATGTTGCTAGAGGGTTTTGAAGTTGTTTTAGAGAACTTTGAAGGCTACAACGGTGACTCCTATTAGCCGCTTCTTTCAAGTGTTTTTTTTAAATCGTAAAAAAAAAAAAAAAAGACGTGTGTTCTTGTCTCTCATAATGATTGTGAATGATAGGCAACATTCCAAAAAAAGTGCAGTTCCACTTTTACAACATAAAATAAAAAATCATTTTTTCGATCCCCCTTTTTTATTTACTTTTTCATTTAATAATATGTCTTACCTTATACACACACCATAATAATACTCCTATGTTGAAGCACAGTACAATCCATCAAGCGGTGTGGCTTCATAGCTTACCAAAGTCCTACTAAAACATTTTGATACCTTTTTGAGCGCCATGTGTGTAATGTTCTATATTTTCAATGGAACATATAACATTTTGGTGTTGTTTACTTGAGTCATTTTGCAGTCTACACATATCTCTTATGTGTGACTGCCATCTACTGGTCACACTTGTCATTACACAGTACCAAATAAAATTGCTTCGAAGTCAGTAAGCACAACCAGAATTATTCCGTACATTAGGCGCACTGTCAAGTTTTGAGAAGAAAAAAATATTTTAAGTGCCCCTTATAGTCCGGAAAATACAGCAACTATATTTTCTGCTTCTGTTGACATGTGCCAACCAACCAACCAACTGGCTAACTAGCTGGCTAGCTAGCTATGAATGGCAATCAATTACTGCCACAGAGGAAAATAAAAAAATATGTTTTTCTGTTTTGGATCCCGCAGTCTTTCAATCTTAACTGTAATATACATCCTGTACTCTAATTGTCGACTTTGTAAAGCAACAAAGTTAGTGGGAAAGGGTTTTTCATTGGCCAAATCAAATATCAAAATACATAACTTACCCTCATACCCTCAAACCTCGACAGGGCTCTGAGGGGCCTCAAGGCTCGCAGGGTTCTCAGAGACTTGATGGCACCAAGTTCAGCTAATCCCATTGCATTGGCTGTCAGACTGACCAGTGAAACCTGGAATGCATACATTACCACAGTCACAATACAGACAAAATAGACACGCACTTTGAATCACCTTTTCCAAGGAAGATAGCATACTTTGGAATGCCTCCAGAATCCAACATCTAGCAAACATACTAAAAAAAAACGGGCTATATACGTTACTGTGGAGCAAAATTCACATCAAAGCATACAGATACATATTACCTAGACCACAATTACCGTATTTTCAGGACCATAAGGCGCACCGGATTATAAGGCGTACTGCTGATGAATAGTCAATTTTCGATCTTTTTTCATATGTAAGGCGCACCGGATTATAAGGCGCATTAAAGGAGTCATATTATTATGATTATTTTCCAAAAGTAAAAGACTTCCTTGTGGTCTACTACCATGTGATGGTGGTTCTTTGCTCAAAATGTTGCATAGATGATGTTTTACACATCATCTTTTTTTTAGAGTTAGAGTTTGAGTTTATTTCGAACATGCAAGCATACAACATGATACATCACAATTTCCAGTTTCTCTTTTCAACATGTTCGAAAAGGAGTAGGAAGAAGCAGAGCTTATTTAACCCTACCCCTTTTCGTTACATAACAGTTGCTGAAACTTTTTTATTCACTTCCTGTTCTCAATTTATTCACAATAACTCCATAGGTAATCACAATAAAAATAAATAAATAAATAATAGTAAGAATTTAATAATAATAATTGGTGAAGTAAGTCATATTTCATGTGATGAGATAAGTAAGATTACTTTAAGAATGAATGAACGGATGGATGAAATAAATTGAGAATGTTTGTCATGGTTCTTCTTCTTTGTACTTTGTAAACACTTTAAGTTTGAAGAGTTTCTTGAAGTGGATCATATTAGTACATTGTTTGATTGCTTTGCTTAATCCATTCCATAATTTAATTCCACATACTGATATACTGAAGGTCTTAAGTGTTGTACGTGCGTACAAATGTTTTAAATTACAATTTTCTCTAAGATTATATTTCTCCTCTTTTGTTGAGAAGAATTGTTGTATATTTTGGGTAGCAGGTTATAGTTTGCTTTGTGCATAATTTTAGCTGTTTGCAAATTCACTATGTCGTGGAATTTCAGTATCTTTGATTCAATAAATAAAGGATTTGTATGTTCTCTATATTCAACATTATGTATTATTCTAACTGATCTTTTTTGTAACACCGTTAATGAATGAAGTGTACTTTTGTAATTATTTCCCCATATTTCTACACAGTAGCTCAGATATGGTAACACTTTCTGACAGTCTCTTCAGGATGCACCGTTTTGTGGGCGGTCTTATTTACGTGCCTCCACTTGGACAGCGTCTTCTCCCCGTCATCTTTGATGTAGCGGTGTAGCGTGCAAGGACGGGTGTGGAAGACGTGTCAAAAGACTGAGCTAACTGTTTTAATGACATGGGACTAGGATGTTCATATATTCTCCTTTTAGATGAAAAATGTCTTAGAATCCTTGCGAAGAAACGGGGTGGTTGAGTGGGGGTGGGGGTAAACAAAAACTTTTCGTGTCGTTCTCGTGTCCTAAATGGCTGTCAAAGTGTCCCAACTTGACGGATTATATCCTCAGTCATCTACTTATCAGGTGAGAGGCATGATTTATGATCTACAATAAACTTACAGGGAGCAGGGAAGTGAGGAAGCAGCAGACCACTGGATGATGTCAACATAGGGACACACGGAAGTGATAACGTCGCCGCTATAAATAATTTGTCTGCGTTAGCGCTTATAATAACAATATCACTCATACTTGGTTAATATTCAAGTCACAAAATGTAAATTAAGTAAATTGGCGCTTTTTTAATGGTTATTTAGCAGATTTTATGGGCGGAATAGTGGAACTCCCATTGGCTCAGCTGTAAGCAGACTTTTACATAAGTTTATTCAGTATTTAAAATGCATTTTAAAAAATCCATCCATCATGTCTTTCATAATAGTTGTTGCCACTGAAAACAAGGATTCTACAAACCATGGCTCCAAGTGTGGAAGACAGCAGCATCACTCCAGATGTCAAGACTGCCATTAGAGAGGACCTGAATCCCAAATACACGTCACCCCCTACTCTCCAGGACTACCCCCTACTCTACAGGACTACCTTCACAGATCTACTGCCCTGGATCCCAGGTTCAAGTGCCTGTCTCACATGGACCCTGCCCTACGCCAGAGGACATGCAGTGACCTTACCACTGAGATTGGGAGCAGTCAGGGCACTGAAGACTGTTATGAGGTAAATAAAAATAATATTATTTAAAAATGATCAATTTAAACCTAAATAAATTAGTTTTTCCAGTAATAATGGCTTTTATTAAATGTTTTTGCCACATTTTTCATGTCTACGAAACATGAAAATAAATAACAAGTTGAATTAATCAACGCATTTTTGTATGCAGGGTCGAGCTGCAGAGCCAACAGGAGCAAACTTGGACACATCTCCTCCACCATAGAAGTCGGCGATGGCAGAGCTTTGCCAGTTTGGACATGGACAGCAAGACACTTGCTGACATCATCAAAGAAAAGGTGGCATCCTACCTGGCAGCAAGCGGCATTACAGTAGATGGTGATCCACTGACATGGTGGACAAGCAATGAGTGTAAATACCCTCATATTGCCAAGATGCTATCTCGCTGCGCCAGGTTCTTCAGTTCCTTCCCAGAGAGAGTTGCCAACAGTGACTGCACACTCTCTCCACACAATGTACACATCCTTGTCTTTTTCAAACCACAAGCTCAGGTATGCTTTGCTTTCTTTCTTGTATTCTTCTTTGAGATGTGGACATAGACTTTATTTCACTATCCATGTTTCAAGGAAGATGATGTGCCTTCTTATGTTGCAATTTTAAGTTGTTTTTTTATTCATGGTCATTGGTCCAAGTTTAAAGAAAGGAGATATGCCTTTTTATGTTGCACTTTGTTTTACATTAATTATGTTAAAACGAAGATATTATGCCTTGTGCACTTTAAGTTGATTTGATATATTTTAATTTAATAATTTAAAAGTGAGGCAGCACGGTGGGACAGGGGTTAGTGCATGTGCCTCACAATACGAAGGTCCTGAGTAGTCCTGAGTTCAATCCCGGGCTCCGGATCTTTCTGTGTGGAGTTTGCATGTTATCCCTGTGACTGTGTGGGTTCCCTACGGTCCGGGTACTCCAGCTTCCTCCCACCTCCAAAGACATGCACCTGGGGATAGGCCCCTCCCACCTCCAAAGACATGCACCTGGGGATAGGCCCCTCCCACCTCCAAAGACATGC